>NW_024735424.1:202500-242573 GCF_018991925.1 Homarus americanus | reverse complement strand
CTTAATGGAACTGGGGTCTATTGGAACTTGGGTCTATGGAACTTGGGTCAATTGGAACTGGGGTCTATTGGAACTGGGGTCTGTGGAACTGGGGTCTATTGGAACTTGGGTCTATTGGAACTTGGGTCTATTGGAACTTGGGTCTGTGGGAACTGGGGTCTATTGGAACTTGGGTCTATTGAACTTGGGTCTATGGAACTTGGGTCTATGGAACTGGTCTATTGGAACTGGGGTCTATTGGAACTGGGGTTTATTGGAACTGGTCTATTGGACTGGGGTCTATTGGAACTGGTCTATGGAACTGGGGTCTATAGAACTGGGGTCTATTGGAACTTGGGTCTATTGGAACTTGGGTCTGTTGAACTTGAGTCTATTGGAACTGGGGTCTATTGGAACTGGGGTCTATTGGAACTGGGGTCTATTGGAACTTGGGTCTATTAGGACTGTCTGGGATCAATTGACTAAATACTAAAATATATAATGATCTTCTTAGCTGCATTAAATAAATATCCATCAATTATTTCTGCGAATATTTACAGCTCAAAAACAATTTATCATTCTAATTACCTCCTTAGACTGATATCCAAACACTAGCTGTTTTAATGGAACTTCCTCAATTTTGGACTATGTAACTTTACCTTACAAACTTTGGATTGATATTAATACCTCAAGTCCTTGCTGAATTAGGTATTTTAGAAGACTCAATTTGCCCTCAGTGTTCAGGGTGGCTTATGTGTATTGCCATGGTTGATAATGTGTGCTGCCAAGACCTCAGTAGCTGCCCTTTTGAAGAGAATTTCTACGTATTGAATCTTCCCTCTAAACTGTGGTTAAAATCTGGATATTCATGAGCTCAAATCTTTTACCTTTTATACATCATTAGTAATACCTATACTAATTATCTAACAGGTAAAGGTAAACATAGATATAAACAAGAGGATATATTAAACCAGGATAATAGGTGTGTGTGTGTGTGTGTGTGTGTGTGTGTGTGTCGTACTGAGCATCCTACACACACACACACACACACACTAGAAACATGGCTCTAATATACTCTAGATAAATATGCTATCAAAATATCCTAAAAATCTTTGAAAAATAAATTAAGAAAAGATTCCTTTTCATACTGCCATCACGTTGAAGCCAGCGGTAAACATCCATGGTGAGGGGCCAAAATAGAGATGTATTTGAAGGAGAACCAGACAGAGAGACAGGGAGACAGACAGAGACAGACAGACATAGAAAGTTTACAAGATGTGAGGATAAGTGTGAGAGAGAGATTTGGAGAGATAAATAATAATGTAATAATAATAATAATAATAATAATAATAATAATAAATAATAATAATAATGATAATAATAATTATAATAATAGCATAACATTATTATTATATTATTATTATTATTATTATTATTATTATTATTATTATTATATTCTTAATATTCTTATTATTATTATATATATTATATTATTAGTAGTAGTAGTAGTAAGCCAGACCCTCCTTCATTGGATGGCGAGATATCAGCGACAGGACTTCAAATGACATCTAACGAAGCCCGTGACGCTTTCTTTCAGTGTTTCGAGGATTCTGACGCGGGGGACAGCGAGCTTCTTTCTTCGACATCAGGATTTGATCCCATGGCCGCTTGTCACCGTAACCTAGCTCTCGATGCTGCACATAGGAGAACGAGAATCACGTAAGAGAAGTGGCATATGGGGAGAGGTTCAAACGTTGATTAGCGCAGCTTCACTCCTCTAGTGTTCATAACCTGCGGGATGGGCCTGCGCAAGATGTTTCGGCCGCCAGACCTGCGAGTTGATCTCCCGGAAATTGGGTGAAGCAGCAAGCCCAGTTATGTTACAGCCTGGATGAGATGTCGATCAAGGTTCTCTCCTTCGGTCGGCTTTACTTGCTCAGGGAAATTGAGAGCTTTGCCCCTACTCCGGACACAACTGCTGCAGATATTGGATTATGAGGCTACAGCCACGTGAATGCCGCATAGATCTGCGGCTCAACACACTTAACACAGAATAGATAGTTTATGTATTAGGACATGAAGTTATAAAGGTAACAAATGGTATGAAGGTGTATATTAGAGGTTGGAGGCCACAAGCTTAAAAAAAAAGTAGTAGTAGTAGTAGTAGTAGTAGTAGTAGTAGAAGTAGGTAGTAGTAGTATCAAGTATCCAATAACATCATATTAAGACAATCACATAGATTTCACAAACACACACAACACACACACAAACACACACACACACACACACACACACACACACACACACACACATTTGACCTCTGACCCCAGGAGAACTATGATCATATACAGTATAGATAATTTACTTGTAATTTAATCAGGATGAAATAAACCCAATAGATAATGGCTTTAATTGGTAATACAATCTAGTTAGAGGTATTTTCCGTACTGACGAAGACCTGTACAACCATTGTGTTGAGGATATAATGAATTTAATAATGAGGAGGTATTAATAAATTGGGTACTCTGTGATGAGATTAATATGATGACGTAGATGAATGATGAGAGAGAGAGAGAGAGAGAGAGAGAGAGAGAGAGAGAGAGAGAGAGAGAGAGAGAGAGAGAGAGAGAGAGAGAGAGAGAGAGAGAGAGAGAGAGAGAGAGAGAGAGAGAGAGAGAATCCTGTAATGTAAGAAAAATGACTCATTGAAAAATAAAAAGACAGAAACAGACAGAGAGACAAATAGACAGACAGTCAGCCAGAACAGGCATGTAAAAAGGAAGAATAAGAGGGAGAGGATTAAGAGGAGGAAGGAGAAAGCGAGATAAGGAAGTTAGGTGAAATCCGGGATTAGACCGAAATGAGTTGGAAGGAAAATAATACGAGAAAAACAAACACAAAAGAAATAGAGACAAAATTGTTAGTTGAAGGAATGAAGGAGGTTCGGAACCTCCTGCCACAGAAAGAAGAAGAAAAACCAAAAAAAGAGGGTGTAGGAACCTCCCTGGCCACAGTGAAAGAAGGAGGGAAGGTGTAGTAACCTCTCTGCCAACAGTGAAGGAGTGAGGGAGGGTGAAGGAACCTCTCTAGCTACAGTGAAGGAGAGAGGTAGGCTGTAGGAACCTCTCTGCCCACAGTGAAGGAGAGAGTGAGGCTGTAGGAACCTCTCCGGCCACAGTGAAGCAATGAAGGAGGGTGTGCGATCCTACCTGGCCACAGTGAATAAAAGAAAGAGGGTGTAGGAGCCTCCCTGGCCACAGGGAAGGAATGAAGGAGGGTGTCGGAACCTCCATGGCAACAGTAAAGCAGTGAAGGATGGTGTAGGAATCTCCGTGGCCACATTAAAGAAGTGAGGGAGGCTTTAGGAACCTCGCTGGCCAAAGTGATGCAGTGAAGGATGGTGGAGGTGCTTCCCTTGGCCACAGTAAAGGAGTGAAGGGTGGTGTAGGAACCTCTCTGGCCACAGTGAGGGAGTGAGGGAAGGTGTAGGGACCTCCTTGGCCACAGTAAAGGAGTGAAGGGTGGTGTAGGAACCTCTCTGGCCACAGTGAGGGAGTGAGGGAAGGTGTAGGGACCTCCTTGGCCACAGTAAAGGAGTGAAGGGTGGTGTAGGAACCTCTCTGGCCACATTGAAGCAGTGACGGAAACAATAAGAACCTCCCTGGCTACAATGAAGCAGTGAGGGAGGGCGTAGGAGTGAGGGAAGTGAAGGAGGCACACTCGTAAACTGAGGGCCATCCTAGGAAGGCCCAGGCGACACATACCTCATCTTGTCCTCACATTCTGAAGGCAATATTATACCTTTGTTGACACTGCTTATCGGTAATCATTCGCAAATTATTTCTATATTTTCTGGTAAATATGCCATTAGACTATTTTAGAGATATAAACAAAATAGCAGACAGAAGTAATTGTAGTTGAGATCACTAGCCCCAGCTATTATATTACTTAAAGTGCCATGTGATTTTTTTTTCTCCCTTAAATGACTGGCAGTGGAGGAGTATTAGTCACCTAACTCAACACACACGACACTTTGTATATTCGACGACACTTACTAATATTAACAGTTTCTTCTGCCCACTGTTGAGGAAGATTTAGTTTATTTAATTTTTTTTTTCTGCCGAGAAGGTTTTTTTTTTTTTGGGGAATTTTTTCTGAATATGTGTGTGTGTGTGTGTGTGTGCTAAAGGACATTGGTCTTAATATTCTTCAACTTCTTCCTCATGAAAAACCAAGACAAATTTGCGAGTTTTGCCTCTCCGCTATTATGCCTGTATTAACGTCAAAGAGCCACCATGAACGCGGGCAAAAAGTTACCCCAGAATTCTTGTGATGACTTAAAAATTCCACTGTTGAAGTTGTTTACGTTTTGTGAGATGAAGCCGTGAAAACTGTGAAGAAAAAACAGCGACGTCGACAGTTTTTTTTTTTTGGACAGTAGGATGTCTGACGAGGCAGGAGACGAGTAAGGAAGTAAAAGAAAGTAGGATAGATAAGTGATAAAAGATGGAAAGTAAATTGCCAAAAATCACAAAAATAAAAACAAATGAAGGTCAACGAAAAAACATGATGAGGGATAATAAAAATGGTAGAGAAATGACAACTATAAACTAAACCCAAACATCAAGGAAGAGAAAAATAAGAAATGACGAACTTTATGGAAATGAGACACAAGAAAAAAAAAGGGAAAACAAGAAATGATAATAATAGTTTACGAATAATTTAAAAGCCAAAAAATTACACTAATATCAACATTAAACTCACCACTGAGAAATTAGGTTAAATTAGGTTAGGTTGAATGATGGGACTGCCTGGGGTAGGAGGTGACAGCCATTTATTGCGTCATGTGTTACCGTCAATTCCAGGAATCTCTGAGGCAGCAGTTCTCCTGACTGTTGATCTGATGGTTGCTTCTTGTTATTCCTTTCACCTCTTATTTCTCCGTACACCCCTTCCCCTCTCTCTCTTTCTTTCTCTCTATAATTATACGTTCTCGTCCTCTGCGAAGTTATTAGGGGAAATATAACACGTTCCCTGATACGAGGAACTCAAGGTGGCTGGATGCATCGGGTCTTAAACAACAAAACCATATTGATAATTTTTGATGTACTGGTTAGGAGGGAGGAGAGGAGGAAGAAGGAGAGGAGGAAGAGGGAAAGGAGAGAGGGAGGGAGGGAGAAGGAGAAGAAGGAGGAGGAGGAGAGATAAAACAGAGCGAGAATTGGGGGAAAAATAGTGGAAGAAACAAAGAAAGAGATTGAGAAGAAAAGAAGGAAAGGAAGACTGTGAGATAAACATAAGAAAATATACAATAAAGCAAAGGAACAAAGCAACTGAATAAAGTTGCTTAATTGCCTTTAATTTCGTTTCATGCAATATTGAAATTTTCTAATCAGCTGAATTTTATAAGTTTCGTAGACTCTTAACACATAGTTATTATTTAAAACGTCAACAAACTACTTTACTCATTTACCTGGATAATGACTGATAAATATATAGATAATACTATTTAAATCTTATATAAAAACTAATACAAAATAAAACATTAATATGAAAGTATACAATGTTTTATTATTAACCAAAGGTCATAAACACATATAAATTAACACTATGACTTAATATTCACAGGAGGATTTAGTTAATAACACACATTAGAGACCAGCCATCAATAACGAGGTAATTCTTAACATTTTCACTCACTATAAACTGACAGAAAAACAACCTATCATATTGAATATTTTACGTATGAAGTTAATCTGATTAGCTGTGTAAATCAAATCAAAATTAAAAGGACTATATTTCAGGATAATCGGTAAAAATAATAGTGAAGTGCAAACAAAGTATATATTTTAATTATCTAAGGAGAAAATATATGATAAACTTCATATAACTAACTCATAAAGTCTTCCAGTGTAATTTTATGGCGGGACAGTAATTATTTCATCATGTAACCTTATAAAAAAATTAGTCAACAAAAGCTAGGTCTTGTAGGTTACAGAGACTCCACTGAACACTCTTATCGCTTATTAACACAACAGACTAAGGGAGGAAACATGGCCTAGAGTTGTCAAATTTTTTAAGATATTCTGCAAAAAGTTAATAGCTTCTTTTTTATTATTTTTTTCCCTGTTGTAGATGTTGTTTTTGTACATTCTTATTATAGGGAGTGGGGTAGAATTAGGAATTAGGGAGTAGGGTGGGAGTAAGTGGGGTAGGAGTAGGGTAGGGTAGGGTAGGGTACAGTGTTAGAGTAGAGATTAGGAGTAGAGATTAGGGTAGAGTAGGGTGGGGTAGGGTAGAGTAGGGTAGGGTGAGGTAGGGTGTTAGGGTAGGAGAATAGAATTAGGGTGGGAGTGGGAGTAGGGTAGGGTAGGGTAGGGTAGGGTAGGGTAGGGTAGGGTAGGGTAGGGTAGGGTAGGGTAGGGTATTGTTTTTTGGTCTGTCTGTCTGTCTGTCCCTAAAATAACTCTTGAACGGGTGACTAGTTCCATATTTACTCTGCCATGGAAACTGCTCGTAGGTTAGGTTAGGTTAGGTTGTTGTTGTTGTAATTGTTGTTATTGTCGGTGGCTGTGGTAGTGGTTTTGTTGTTGTTGTTGTTGTTGTTGTTGTTGTTGTTGGTGGTGGTGGTAGTGGTTTTGTTATTGTTATTGTTTTTGTTGTTGAGACTAATGTAGATTTATTTGTAGTTGTTTTTCGTTGTTCTTTTCTTGTCATTGTAGTTGTTTTTGTTACCGTTAATGACATTGATGCTGTTGTTGTTGTGATTCTGATTATAGTCATTAATAATATGGTTGTGGTCAAAGGGGTTATAATTTTGCATATTTTAGTTGTTGTGGTTGTAGAAATGTTATTGTAGTTATAGATCTTAATGTTGTTGTAGCTATTGTAGGTGTTCTTAGTAATTATAGATATTATTATTGTAGTTGTTATTTCAGTTGTTATTGTCCTTGTTGTGGTTGTAGCGGTTATGTTATTGTTGTGGTTGTAGCAGATGTTGTTGTTGTTGTTGTTAGTGAAGACATCGCTAGGATATATTGACTTTATATATAAATTACGGTTTTTACGAGCATAAGTACAACACGTCACCAGGCAAGCGCTTCCACACAACATACTCTGACTCACTAGCCTGCCCGTCTATTGATTACTCATCAGCCTGTCATTTATCTGTCCATTGATCAGATAATCTATTCTGACTGACAGCAAGGCTCCCTCTTATGGAGTTATGTACGAATTTAATATGTATGTATGTATGTATGTATGTATGTATGTATGTATGTATGTATGTATGTATGTATGTATGTATGTATGTATTTATCTACCACCTCACCCTCCCTCTCTTCTTCTCTCTACCTGTCACACACACACACACACACACACATACATACACACCCACAAACACGGATACGCACAAACACTCACAAAAGCTATAAGGATACAAATTAATACTTAATGATCTATACACGCATATGTAAACACGCACTGATAATCACTCACACCCACACACACATCCTATCAAGCGTAATTACACCTACACACACACACACACACACTCATACATACAATTCCCTCCCTTTTCTTACACGACATATCAACAAGAGACACTCAGTATACAAACCTACTCTCCACACCGTCTCCTGCTACCACCTGAGATCCCTCGTCCGTGAATTTCTGTTTAACACCACACCCACATCCAACCCAAACGACCATATACTGATCGCTATAAGAACAACCCAATTCTAACTACTGTAAATATCAACAACTCGTAGACAACGTGTATAAACTCCTCGTCAACTTCACTTGTGTACCGTGACTGTGCTGAAATTCCGTATTAAATTACTCTTTCCTTAAGTCATTATATATAGCTTACGTTCCCACTTATATCATTAGTATATTTTTAGCTGATGGCTGCTGTATATGTCAATAAACCATTAATTATTATTATTATTGCTATTACACCCACCCACTTATCTACAGACACTCACACCTACACACACACACACACACACACACACATACACACACACACACCATCAATTACGCCTACACACAAAGAATACACTTGATATATACAGGTGCAGTTTGTTATTATGAAATATTTAATTGGTTTTAGATAATGTATGTGGCGTGAATAATTAATCTGAGTTAGATGTGGCATTATTTGTCGTGTTATCTTGTCACATAACACTGACGACAAGTACGACACAGGGGTATAAAACGATGTGTGTGTGTGTGTGTGTGTGTGTGTGTGTGTGTGTGTGTGTGTGTGTGTGTGTGTTTTCATACTGTTCTAAAAATAAAAAAAAACCACAAAATAAAAGAAACATCAACAGACAGACAGACAGACAGACAGACAGACTAATAATGGATTTAAGATACTGAAAGACAATCAGTTTCATGGCCAAAACAGAAGTGAGAAACAAACACACACACAGACAAGGAGATTAAAAGGAAATTGACTGGAAGACAAGCAACATCACAGACTGTCTCTCGGGAGATTGACTGCCACCTTCATTATGTTCCAGACTGTCATATTAACCAAATGACAGGTGAGTAAGACTGTATTGGTAATAGTGACTGGTTGACTGCATGATTATCACTCTAAGACGATGAAAAACCTCCTTTGACAGACGTTTCAACAGTTATACTATATGTGACTGGTACACCTGAGCCAGTTCAATTAATTCATCTCTACCTGCGGACACAGAAAATTATTTGCATATTAAATTCCTGGTATTTGGTTAGATTAATGTAGGTTTAATTTAGATTAGAGTTAGATTAGAGTTAGGTTAGGTTAAGTTAGGTTAGGTTAGGTAACTGTAAGATCAAGTTAAGTTCTAGGATTTATCAAGAAGGTTTAGTGAGTTGCAATAGGTAAACAAATTGTAGGTAAGTGCGTCTGTTGAACTGTAATGAAAGCAAATTGCAATTAGGGTTTCTTAATTACATGTGAATTGTTTAACGTAACACACACGCACACACACACACACACACACACACACACACACACTTAGAATTCATGAAAGACTGCGTGGCATTGAGAAGTTCATGGGCAGAGAGAAGATAGAGAGAGAGAGAGAGAGAGAGAGAGAGAGAGAGAGAGAGAGAGAGAGAGAGAATGCGTCGATAGAGGTTTACCTAGTGTAGGGGTGGAGAGGAGAAGGAGGAGGAGGAGGAGGAGGAGGAGGAGGAGAGGAGGAGGAGGAAGAGATTGGAAAGAGCCGGTCACTGCTGAAGGTCATGGCAATCGGCTTGACCTTTCCCCCACCTTCAGTAGTAAGGGGAAGACGGAGGAGGTGAATCGTCTTGAAATGGGATTGAGAACAAAACAAAAAAATTACCCCAGATGCCAGAGTGTTGTAAACGACTCCTGTTTGTAGGTTTAAAACTATATGTGGAAGGAGGAGAGATGGAGGAGAAGGAAGGAAATAAACAGAGAGAGATGGAGAAGAGGATAGATGGAGAGAAGGAAGAAGGAAGGAAGCAGTAGAGACAGGAAGAAGCGCAGAAGGAAGGAGGAGGAAGAAGGAAGGAAACAGAGGAGGGAGAATTGAGGAAATAGTGAGGAAAGTTAAGAGGAGGAGAGAGGGAAGGGGAAGGAAAGGAAGGAAGAAGGAATGAAAAAAGGGAGGAAGGGGAAGGTAGGGAAGCGGAGGAGAAGTGAAAAGAGGGAAGAAGAAGAAGAAGAAGAACAGGAAATAAAGAAGCAGGGAGAAGAATGAAAGGAAGAGAGAAAGAAGGGGTGGGAGGGGAAGGAAGGAAAAAAAAGGAGGGAATGAGAGAGGAAGATGATAAAAGAGGGAGTGGAAGAGAGAGGGAAAGGGAACCAAAAGGAAATGAAGAGAAAGGGAAGGAGAAGACAAGGAGATAAGTGGAGAAAGGAAAGGGAAAGGAAAGGGAGATTAGAGAATGAAAAGGAGGAGATGGGGAGATAAGAATACAGGGAAGAAAGAGAAGAAGAGAAGAAGAGAGGGAACTGAGAGGGAAGGGGGAGAAGAAGAGAGGGCAAGGAAGATGAAACATAAAAGTAATACGGGGAGGGGGAGGAAATGAGAAAACGAGGAAGAGAAATGAAGAACCAGGAAAGGAAGAAAGAAGGGAAGAGAAAGAAATCGATTGAAAGGATTGAGAGGAGGAAACACCAAAAGGTGGAAATGGACGGGGAAAGAATAAGTGAAAAGGCGATGATTGGAAATAAAGGGGGACTGAAAAGGGAGAAGACAAATAAGAATTAAAAAAGAACAAAAAAAATAGCTGATGATTGAAAATAAACAGATAATTGAAAAGGGAGGAACAAAGAAGAATTAAAAGGAGGAAAATAAAAAAAAACAAGAACCAGGGAGAAGGGAAGGGAGATTAAAGGGGTTATGGTCATAGAATACAAAGGGAGAAATGGAGGTACAACATGTTATTGACTCTCATAAGTCATCCCACTGTGAAGAATATTTTCCCCAGGATTGTTCTTGAAAAATTGATAACCAAAAACATAAAAAAATGATCTGTTTTCTCGGTTTTTTTCATCATTCATAATAAAGAAAAAAAATTATAAGGTTGAGAGATAAAAGAGAAAAATTGACAGAGAAGAGACAGATAGACAGACATAGAGAGAGAGAGAGATAGACAGAACGATTGATTGATAAATATACCCCAGGAGACACGACATGGTTGACACAATGATCCATCAGTGATAGTTTGTATGTGTGTGAGGATTTTTTTTTTTAATCCAACAGCTTCAAAGGGATTCAAACTCTATCTCGTCTACCCTTGATGTAGATTTCGAACCCTATGTACAGCAGTGAACCCCAAAACAGTATTGACTTCGAGGTTTGTTTGTTTTTTTCTTGCTTTTTTGCGGGGTCATCAACGTGAAGTATTGACCGTGTCTGGAGGATGGGAGGGGGTGGTGGAGAGTAGGTGCTGTGTTAATTATTGAAGTCAAGGGCCTATGGTACAGTACCCCCAGGTGAGGTGAGGTGAGGTGAGGTGTTCTTTCCATGTTTCTGTCCTCTCACACTTCTGTACTCCAACTCTCTCATACATTGTGTCTGTCTGTCTATCTGTCCAATTCAGTGTACGTACCTGTATATATATTTAACTTTATTATACAATTCCATTGTCTGTTTACATCTGCTATCGGTGTTTACTACTACTACTATTATTACGATTATATATATATCTCTCTCTCTCTCTCTCTCTCTCTCTCTCCCACCACTTATTTGATTATTTACTATATTATTCTACTCACTCCATCTAGTTAACAATGTCACCCCTTGCAACGCTAACTCAATATGGGCTTTACACTGTGTGTCAACACCCACCCACCCCATCCACCCCATCAGCCACCCACCCACCCACCCACTCACTCACCCACCCCACCCACCCCACCCACCCCATCCATTACTCGTCGCCTTTGTAATCATTCCTTTACGCAATTCTCAGTAGCGTTTGTACTTCGTTTTTCGCGTGAGTTTGATTCTTCGTATTGTGAGTGGCACTGTATGCTTGGTTGATGTTACTTAGGAAAAATCATGTAGGAGGAGGAGGGGGAAGAGGAAAATGAGAATTAGGAGGAGAAGGAGAAGGAGAAGGAGAAGGAGAAGGAGAAATAAGAGAAGAAATAGGAGGAAAAAGATTAGAAATAAGAGAAGGAGATGTAAGAGAAAGGATAGAAGGAGTAGGAATAACTGGAAAAGGAGGAGGAGAATGAAGAAAATGAGGAGGAAACGAATTAAGCAAAGGAATATACGAAAGAACAGGAGGAAGAAATAGATAAGTGGATTAGATAAGGAGGGAGAGATATCAAAGGATAAGAAGAGAGAACAAGAGAAAGATAAACAAGGGACAAAACAAAAAAGATAAGGAGAGAGAGAGAGAGAGAGAGAGAGAGTGTGTGTGTACCAGACAAAGACAGGCAGACAGACAGACAGACAGAGAAAGAAAGAAAGAAAGACATAATTATTCAGATAATAGCCGAGGTGTGAGGACAGGAAAGGATAATATAAGACATAAAGGAAGAAGGGAAGAGGAAAGAGGAGGAAGACCAAGACGCAGAGAGACGAAGAAGGAGAAGAGAAAGATGATGAAAGGGAAAACAGGAAGCACTAACATTTACTCATGTGTGTGTGTGTGTGTGTGTGTGTGTGTTATTATTATTATTATTGTGTGTGTGTGTGTGTGTGTGTGTGTGTGTGTGTGTGTGTGTGTGTGTGTGTGTTGAGAAGGAATGGTAGCTGAGGGAAAGACTGTTTGAAGCCCAGTCAGTATATAGAGGTTAGACATGCTCTGAAAAGTGAGACATCTTGACACTTGTCTGTCTGTCTGTCTGCCTGTCTGTCTGTTTGTCTGTTTGCCTGTCTGTCTGTCGGTCTCTTATTATTTATTTCTCTCTTTTTTCCTCTTTTTCTCTCTCTTTCACTTACTAATCGTTATCTTTTTTATCTCTCTCTCTCTCTCTCTCTCTCTCTCTCTCTCTCTCTCCTTCACAAAATATAGTTGCCAGGATGGCCAGAGCACTCCACCTTCCTCCTGGACCTAAGAGTACTGGGCCGTATAACCTTAAATTATACCTCGCGCCATTAAGTTCTGAGGCATTAGCACTCTCACGCCACTATCACCTCTAACAGCACTACTGGCCCCTCCAGCCTTGCAGCCCCTCCCACTCCCAACAACCTCACTCCCAACCCTCACAATCCAGCCTACCCACTCAATTATGCCTCGCCGCCACCCTCCAACTACAATCTCTCCCAGGCCTCCTGCACGTTCTATTTCAGCTCTCACACTCCAACAAACCTCTGCAACTTTCACTCTAACACTCCTACTCCCAAACCTTCCCACTCTACCCCTCCTATTCACACACACACACACACACACACACACACACACACACAGCAAAAATAATTCCATGTAACAAAAACACCGTAATTCCGGGTTTTTTTGTCCCCTGGTATTCCTGACACAAGGTTGATAGCGTTTAATTTTACATTCCTTCATGTTTTATGAGGAGGAGCCTTTGGCGTGATTAATCAGACTCTCTCTCTCTCTCTCTCTCTCTCTCTTTTTGTCATTCCCCAACTCATTCTCCCTCCCTCCCTCTCTCAAACTTTTTCCATCTCTCTCTCTGTTTCTCTCTCAGTTACCCTCACCAACCACTGCCAAACAGAGCCTTTAAACGCACACTACCCGGAACCAGCTAAAAAAAAAAATTATCTCCCCTTCCCTACAGCTAACAGGAAACAATTTAGCTTTGTTTTTGTTTTTATACCTTTCAGCTAAATTCGTAAATTTAACTCCAGAAAACTAAACTTTCCCTGTAAAGTTCTTTTTTTTTTATTTATTTTTTCTAAAGTAAAGTTCGTATAATTTTTCCTCTCGTAGATAAAAGATGAGTTTTTAGGTCAATATAGCTTATGATTTTTTGGTCTATGTGATTGAATTACATGTTGTGAATCTGGCGTTTTCTGGCCTGGATAATGAAAGGAAAAGATCTATGTTGTTTTGAGGTTTGTCTGTGAGGGAGTGACTTTCCTGTGTTCATCTGTTATCTGTTGTGATTTTCTGTTTTCTGTCCTTTTTTAACCTTTGTAAGATAAGGTAGTCCTGTCTGTTGAGGTTTTCTGTTCTCTGTATGAGTTATATTAAGCAGTTTTAAGGGTTCTGTTTTATAACCTTTCTTTTATTTAAGAGTAGAGGTCGTTTGGTGGTTTAAGATTATGCCTTAGTTTGTGAAGAATGTGTTTTATTTTTTCGTCGTCTGATATTTATTTTTTTCCCATGAGAATCGAAGGTGTGTGGCGAATGTTGTGTTACCGTCTGTGAATGTAAGTTCTGTTTTGTCCGTGTCTGTGAATGTAGGTCTTCTTTTATCTGTGTCTACTTTAGGAGGTCCTTTCTGTGTTAGTCTGTGTTTTTTCATCCACTGTCTGCGGTCTGTGGTCTGCGGTCTGTGGTCTGTGCTGCGGACGGTCGGTCGCACCACGTTACCTCATGCATTTTTATTGGTCGAGTTTAGTGATGCACTTGTCCAGGGGTTGGGAGAGGAGGAAAGGGAGGGAGAGGAGGGGTGGAATGGGGAGAGGGAAGGAGGAGGAGGGAAGGGGAGAGAGGAGGAGAAAGGGAGAGGGGGAGTAAGAAGGGAATGTCAAGAAGAAAGGGGAGGGGGGAGGAGAGGAAGAGGGGAATGGGGAGAGATAGGGGGAGAGAAAGGCGGAGGGTAGAAGGAGGGGGAGAGGAGGAGGAGGGAGGTGAAGGAAGGGTGGAATGGGGAGGGAGAGGAGAGAGGGAAGAAAAGGGGAGTGAGAAGAAGAAGGTGGAAGGAGAGGGAGAGGGAAGGGAGAGGAGGAGGAGAAGAGGATGGAAAGAGAACAGAAGGGAGCTGGGGAGAGGGAAGAGGAGGGAGAGGAGGAGGAGAAAGTGAAGGACGGGGTGAATGGGGAAAAGGAGAGGATGGAGAGGAGGAGGGTGGAAGGGAGAGAGGGAAGGGGAGGGAAGGAGGAAGGTGGAAGGGGAGGGAGAGGAGTAGGGTTGAAGGTGGAGGGGGAGAGGGAGAGGGAAGATGGGAGAGAGAAGGAGAGAAAAGGGATGAGAGTAAAAATGAGATAAAAACTGGTGTGTGTGTGTGTGTGTGTGTGTGTGTGTGTGTGTGTGTGTGTGTGTGCGTGTGTGATCCAAATACATTTCCAAATCCCTACGATATAATTACCTGTACTAACAACTTGGTATAAACTCATTATAGAAAATTTAATATTTTTTTACGATGAAAAAAATGAAATTAGTTAAAAAAAATCGGATCTGAAACGATAAATTTGGGGAAAAAAATTACAAGTTTTGGATTTCATAGAATTACCTTCATTAACAAATATTATATGTAATCAAAGATAATTGGAACTAGTCAAGACTGCGCCTTAAAGAGATATGTATTCAAATAAGCAAAAGAAAGTTAATTTATTTAAAAGCTGCATCTGATTATTAAGAAAAAAATCGTTTGATTTCCTTTTCAAACTAAAATAACGAAAATATTGAAAAAAATGTCAGTTGGATTTTACCGACTACACAAGAAACAGCCGTAAACCTTCAACGGTAAAACAAAATAAACCTCGGAACTGGTGATAAAAATAGCATCTGAATTCTGTTAAAAGAAGAAGGAGGAAACTAGATTAAAAACAATTATAGGACCACGTAAACATTAGGCACCCCAGCTTATTTCACCTTACAGTTAACGATCCTAACCTAATCTAACCAAATATAACCTAACCTAATCTAACCAAATATAACCTAACCTAATCTAACCAAATATAACCTAACCTAATCTAACCAAATATAACCTAATCCCTCCCTCCAGGTAACGTTAGGTTGTTTAATCACCAGGTGTAATAATCTGGGGGTGTCTAATCTTCATGTGATCATACCATAAAAAAATATTGAAATGTTTGTAGCATCAGCCCAGGTGTGGTGTAGGAGGGTCAGACTTCTTCAATTTACCTACAATGTCAGTGGTCCACCATCGTCTAGGTTGACCATTGTGTGTTGGCAGTAGCAGGGAAATCATTTTTTTATTGATATGAACAGAACACCAAAAGAAAATAGTTTACTTTTTTCGACTTTTGATGATTGTGAAGAGTCTACCTGTTTTCTTTCTTTCTTTCTTTCTTTCTTTCGTTTTTCCTTCTTTTTCTTTATTTTCTCTCTCACTTATCTTTTATTGTTTTTTCTTTATTCCACACACACACACACACACGCGCAGGATTTTTTCTTTTCTTTTCACACACATATATAAACTCTCTCTCTCTCTCTGCCAAAACTTCTCTTTGTCTCCCTCTTTCTCTTTGTCTCTTTCACTATTTACAAGCTGTATCTCTGCCTCTCTGTCTCTCCCCATCCTTCATTAGTATCTTCTTCCTCTCTCTCCCCTTATTCACTTACTCTCACTATTTCTACCTTTCCCTCTCTTTCTCTCCTCCTCTCCCTTTATTTCCCTTCCTATCAGTCTTTCAATCCTTCCTTTTCTCTCTTCCTCTCCGTCTTTCACAATTTCTCCCATTCACTTCCTCTTCTTCCCTCTCCACTTCTCCCATTCACCTCCTCTTCTTCTCTCTTTCTTTCTCTCCCTCTCTCTCTTTCTCTCCCTCTCCCATCTTTATTACACCATCACCGGCCTTACGTCATTGGCTATAAATGGATCACTTACTTACAATCAGCCTCAGTATAATCGAATTGCGAAGTCCTATTGAGAACTGGTCTTCGAAATGACCTTTAATGAAGAAGGTCACAGCTGAGTGGTATTTGATGTCAGGTCATATGGGTGATATTTAATAACTCTGGCATGAAGTTATTGCTGTTGTTTTTGTTGTTGTTTTTGTTGTTGTTGTTGTTGTTGTTGTTGTTGTTGTTGTCTTGGACTTCTGACTTTATTATATTGTTTTTTTTATTTTTTTACATATTTCGTGTCATTATTGTCCCGTTCTTTATATGTCTCTTACCATTGTCTTCTCTTCCTATTTGTATTTCTTGTCATTTATCTTATTTTATATTGTCATTATTGTCTCCCTCTCTCCCTCTCTTCATATGTCATACATTATTATTTTCTAATCTCTTTCTTCATTTCCTCTGTTTAATCTTCTTCTCTTCTATCTGCTGTTATTTTTTCTTCTCTCTTTCTCTCTCATTTATCTCTCTATTCCTTCATATCTTTTATATCTCTTAATATTGTCTCTTCCTCCTTCTCCTCCTCCTCGTCCTCCTGCTCCCTTCCTCCTCCTACAGCTTCTCTCTTTCTCCTCCTTTTCTCCAGCCTTCATACTCTCATTGTCTCTTCATTTTTCCTTTATATCTCCTGTTCTA
The DNA here is from genome assembly GCF_018991925.1 of Homarus americanus. Classification (NCBI taxonomy): domain Eukaryota; kingdom Metazoa; phylum Arthropoda; class Malacostraca; order Decapoda; family Nephropidae; genus Homarus; species Homarus americanus. The sequence goes on along the minus strand of NW_024735424.1, from coordinate 225,758 downwards.
ACGTCATATTTTTCTCTTCTCTTATCTTACTTCGCATTTGTGTTTCTGTCCACGTTTTCCCGCGTAAGAATAATGATGAAATTAAAGGAGTGACTTAATTAGATTTTCTTTGAGTCTCACATACGTACACACACACGCACACACACGCACACACACACACACACACACACACACACACACACACACACACACACACACACACACACACACACTCCCCACATATACGTATCAAAGTATTTAACAAAGGGAGGTGAATTCTCTTCGGTGTGGCACTGAATCTGATGTATTTTCAACCTTAATAAGACAATAGAAATTTACTTTAAAAACCAATGTTAATCAGATTGAGTTACTAATGTATTTACTCAGTTAGACCGTCAGCCTCACGCTTAACTTTCACTCACACAGAGCTGCGTTGATACAGTTAGAATCAAGAGATGTAGAGATGCTGACTCGCGAGAATATTATTGAATCAGTCCGTTCCACCAGTGTCGCCATAGGAAGGTGAGAGATGGCCAAATGTATTTCTAAGTTAACACAGACACACTAAGACTCAAGATATTACAGGAATGGAATGTAAATAAATTAAGAGAGATGTTATTGCATGGAGTCAGGTATTGAAATGGTGATATGTTGACCATATTACAAGAAAAACATGAGATAGGAAAAGACCAGATACATGTAGAGTATTAGATGGAGAGAGGAATTTCGAAGTCTTGTAGGTACTCAGTGAACAGAAAAAAAAGTCAGAGCAGGAGAATGTTACAAATTTTTCTGGGAGGTCTTTACCCTAGGGAGGAATGATATAGGCGAGCTAAGGATAATAATATGATATATAAACGTATATAATCTAGTTAGCAAATTATAGCATCCAATTAAATATATTACTAGAGAAAGGGAGAAGAGAAACAGGTAATAATACCCAGCTCGTTCCCAGGAGAGCTTTATCACACAGTAAACATCTCAGATAAATGAAAACACATTCCATCAGACGTTTACGAACTGAAGCAGCGAGTGAGGATGATGACGCCGCCACAGCCGAGGACCACCGCGGTGCTGTGATGCTGTTAAACCCTTACTGTATTATTTTCTGATGTGACCACCATAAGCCACAAGATCCTGGCTATTATACTGGCTGCTAAAATGTCGGGTGACGAGAGATATTCGGGAGATTGTCACTTAATGGCCTGGAAGATAGGAGATAGTGAGAGAAGCAGAGAAATAGATAAAGGAGATGTGAGAGAGAATGATTAAAGAGAGACAGAGAGAGATGATACTGAACTAGATCTCCCTAAACTGTAAGGTTAGGTGCACCCATTCACAGCTGAATGGACTTATGGTGCAGCAGGCGCGAACCAGCGGCCTTTAGGACAGAAGGTAAGGGCACTTTCCCTTCATATGATTGTACAGGTACAGTAGTTTCCCAGGTGATGACTCCTTAAACTATAAAAGGAAATAAACGACCCAAGACACCATTAACCAGCTATATAGTCCCCACAGGTTGTTCAGAACCTTCACCCTTAAATACTGTGGACGTATATTGACTGTCAATTATAGGTTAAATTCTCCGTGAATATTGTACTGCCGGATTTCAGTGACCAGAGGAAATCAAATTTTCCGGGTGTGTGGAAATTCCGTTCTTGGGTATTGGAAGCTGAGGCGTAATTACATCATCATATTCCAATTTCGTAACCAAAAGCGCGTTCAGACGTGGTTATGGGGTTGTACAATATGTTTGTTTGGTGCTGCCTTGAGAATTCGGGTTTTCGTGAGAAAATAAAAATTCCAATTCGTGGAGTCTTGAATGAGAGTCGTAGATTGTTATTTACGCTCTGGTGAGATGTGCAGTATATACTGTATGTCCTGGTGACTGTAAGTGTAGAGGGTATTTTAAGCGGAGGTGTGTTGTGTGGAGGATGGAAACAGTGTATTGGGCAAACGATAATAAGCTTAATAATTGAGTGCTAATATTCCCATTACAGTAAGAAAATAACATACTTTTACCACAACCAGAGAGTGTGTTTACTAAATGTTGATGACTCTTGTATATAACTAACCTTGACCACACTCATAAAGATCTTAATATATAATGTCGCAGTAATAATTCTTTATACACTAACATATCATCCCACTGCGTCACAACAAAACTCAAGGACTTATAACTAAAGATAAACAATGTTGATGCCTTGGTACACACATACATGGCAGTTTGTTGTTAATAAACATTGTTATTTGTTCGAGTTACCATATCCATTACTCCCAGTCAGATGGATAAACACCCGAATGGTCACACACACACACACACAAGAATATCATACATTTATAATTCCTTCGTCCCTGTTTGACTAAGAGAGCAGATAACATAAACCTGACACTATATCTTTGTGTTTGCATTGGTGGATAAACGCTCTGATTAAATGAAAATTGGATTAGGTTAAGTTAGGTTTATGTTGTGGGTTAGATTAGTTTTTTTTAGCTTTAGTATAGTAAGGGGTCAGTTAAGTTACGTTGTTTTATGTTAGGTTAGCTTAATTTAGTTAGCTTGAGGGTAGGTTGGGTTACAATTAGGTATGATTTGTTTAAGGGTTAGTTAAAGAACACTGAATTTAGTTTTAATTAGTTTGTATTTAAATACGGTTACATAAAACACTTTGACACATTTTACAAAAGAAGCAAAAGAGACTAGAAAAATATTAAAACTCAGATGCAAAACATAAAACAATAGAATAAATAGAAATAAATTACTCAAATTAAAAACTAAAAACGCTCAACATAAGTAACTCAAACATGGCTAGCATTGACCGTAGACTTTCACAGGCGTGTAAGTGAAACGTGGGTAACATCGACCGTAGACTTTCACCGACCAGACGGGTTGATAAATAACTAAAAATAATCCTTCCACATCTTTTTTTACATTTTATTCCTCATCCATGTTAATATAATCTAACCATACTATTTCCCATTGTATTTCTTATCCATCTTTTAATTACCCAGTTACCAGCTTCGAGTAATAGGGACAGTTAACTCCTCTCTTGATAACAACTACTTTAAGTTAATTATGTATTCCAGACTTTTTTTTATGTTTTAGTGACGAGAAAACAAAAAAGTGGAGAGAGAAAGAACGAGAAATTTTGTAAAGGTTGAAAATCGGGAGGAGAAAGAGAGATAAACCGCAGCAATAATTACATTGTCTCTTTGTGGCCAGGCAATGCAATATAATAACCAGACCTGACCTGACTTACCCTGACCTGATTTGACCAAAACGAACGTGATGTAGTTTTTTTTTTCTTAAACTAACCTAACCTGACATGACCAGACCTTATCAGACTATTTTAGAAGGCGACTTTAAGACCTCGAGTTAAATTATTTTGCCTATCTTACATGATGATATACGAAGTTCTGAATATTATCTACTTATTTACTCAACACTTTAATACTGGGAAAGACATCTTATATAGCACAGCTCCAACAGGATGGACGGACAGAACCTTACAACTGGAGAAGAGAAGCTGTAGGTCATTTGTCATTCACCCAAATTGAAACTGAAACAATTTATTCACTAGGGCTGGGATACACGATAGAGAGCAATTTCCATTTTGTTGGCCTTCTTTTCAGCAAAACTCAGATACAGTGGAATTGTCGAAAGTGAATAGCAAATATCGACTTTCTGTGGAGAGGGAGGGTAGGGGAGGAGGACTTCTAAAACCTAACAGATTAGAGATTACTACAGTTTGTGCACATTCCCACACAACAGAAGTCGGTGGTATTAGCAAGAAAGGTTGAGACGTTAGGTGCTTACGTGGGTAGCGACTTTAATTAGTGGTGTTATACAGAAGTCTTAGTGCTCGTCTGGGGTGACTTATAGGATAACGAATAACCATCCTCCTCCTCATCCTCTTCCTATTACTACATCTACGTAATCCGGTCATATGTAAATTTCAATGTGTTTATGCTCGTCTACCGGGGCTCATCATCGTGTATAAAGTCGATTATTCAAGACGAAGTAGAATAGCTGGTCGGAATATGTTGCTGGTAGTGGGAAGTTAGCATGGGTATAATAGGAGATTGGGATGATTCTGATGGGGGATGGGGGATGGGGGATGGGGGATGAGGGATGGGGGATGGGTGGTGAAATAGATACAGTACAGGATTGGGAATGACTCTGGTGATGGAACTGCTGTAGTTGAGATAGATGTAATGGGCTATTGGGAATGGCTTTTGTGATGGGAATGGAGGAAGAGGAGAGAGACATGATAGGAATGGGGGGAGAGGGGAGAGACATAATGGAAATGGGGGAAGAGAAGGAAAGAGACATTATAGGAAAAGGGGAAGAGGAGAGATACATGATAGGAATGGGGGAAATGGGAGAGACATAATAGGAATGGGGGAGAAGGTAGAGAGACGTAATGGAAATGGGGTAAGGTTGAGGTGGTCGTGTAAGAGATGATAGAAAATGGGAAATGAAGAGAAATAAGAGAGAAGGAGAAGAGAGGGAAGGGAAAAGAGAAAGGAGAAGGCATGGAAGGAGGAAGAGGAGGAAAGGAGGAGAAGGAGGAAGGGAAAACGAAAAGAAAATGAAGAAAGGGGAAGAGAAGAAGAGGGAAGAATGGAGAAGAAACACGAGGAGGAAGGGAGAAGGAGGAAGGGAGGAGGAACAGGAAGGGACGAGAGGAGGGAAGGGAAGGTTAGGGTAATCTTCACGAGGGCTGGACTAGTTAATATATAGAGGTACCTTAGCCCTGTGTGAGGTAGAGGAGAGCCAGCCTGCACTCCCCGCCTCGTGCTAGTGGAGGGTATACAGTAGGTCATACGAGGGAATTAATTGGATAGCGGGTGCCATGTTGGGTGTGTGCCGTAAGATATGAGAGAGAGAGAGAGAGAGAGAGAGAGAGAGAGAGAGAGAGAGAGAGAGAGAGAGAGAGAGAGAGAGAGAGAGAGAGAGAAATAATATATACAAAGAGAGAGAAAGACATAGAAAGAGATAATATTTAGCAATTAAAGAGAGAGAGAGAGAGATAGAGATACAGAGATAGATATAGAGATAAAATATGAGAGATATAGAGAAAGAGAGAGAGGGAAATGTCAAGTAGTAGTGGAAACTGGTTAATTTTTTTGCTCTCTATGATAAATTAATGAATTTTAGGCAGGAAAAAACCCAAATCGTTGTATCCTCTCTCTCTAATTCTGTTGCTTTGCGTGATTATGAGCTACAAAACGACTTGTACTGTAATTGGTGGAGGCTGAATCAGGATAGTACCCACAGATAAAACTGATCACCGAATCTATGCTAGAAGATCAGACTAAAACTATAACTATTTTAGGTGATTTTAAAGGTGGATTCGATTAGGTCACAGGTGGTTAAGTCAATTTAGGTTTATTTTGGCTAATTAAGCTTTGGATTAGAATGGTTTAGAATTTTTGGTTAGGTTAGGTTAGGTTAGGTTAAGTTAGGTTAATTCAATTTAAGTAAAGATGATTTAGAGTTAGGTTACGTTATATTTACTCGGGTTAAATTAGATGAAGTTAATAAACATAAGCTTTAAGTTAAGTTAAAGCAGGGTTAAATCTCGTTAAAACAGATTATTCCATGCAAGGTTATTTAAACCAGCTTCAATACCAATAATATCTTATGGGTACAAATGAATGCAATCTGAAAATAAACAAAAAAATATTATATTCTTTTTACACTACAAAAGACTCCTGAATTATTGAGAAAACGTTGAGCAAAAATATGAAGGTAAAATAAGATTAACTTTGTTATTTTAAACTGTACTTGGAGGCAATACCTTACATAATGATGGAATGGTTCGTATATATATTTTCTGGTCAATTATGCAAGATATTTTACTGCAAGTTTTATATGTGTAATAATGGCTAGGAGCATATGTGTGTGAGTTATCTTGTCTGTCTGTCTGTCTGTCTGTCTGTCTGTCTGTCTGTCTGTCTGTCTGTCTGTCTGTCTGTCTGTCGTTATCCTTCTCTCTCTCTCTCTCTCTCTCTCTTTATTTCTTCGTTTGATACTCGTCTTTTTTTCTTTCTTAATATTTTTTTTTATTTCTTTATATTTCCTTCTGCCATTCTCTTTCCCTCTCATTCTTTGGCTTTCATATATACTCTCTCTCTCTCTCTCTCTCTCTCTCTCTCTCTCTCTCTCTCTCTCTCTCTCTCTCTCTCTCTCTCTCTCTCTCCTTCGTGCCGGTAGAGGAGATGAGGAGGAGAGACAACAACACAGAGAGTGTATTGTGGGACAGCAGACGTAGATGAGCTTAAGAAGTAATCCTTGACTGCGGGATTGGAGAGTTATGAGACTGGGGGATTAAGGGATTTAAGGGCAACAGGATTGAAGGAGCAAAGGGATTAATCGACGGTAAGGGATTAATCTTAGTGTCTGTGGTATTTGTAGGATTCTTGGGAGGATAGTTTGGAGGATAGGATGCCATGGATTCGGAGGCATAAGGAGTTATACCAATAAGATTAGATAGCAATGAAATTAGATGATTGTGGGGACTGAAAAATGACACGATTGGAGAACTGTGAGATTGGAAGACTGATAGATTGGTAAAATGAAGAGTTTAACTGTGAACCTGAATGACTGATTGTGGGAATTATAAGACTGAATGTGAGAACTGTAGGTGTGACTGACTGTAAATTAAAAAAAAAACTGACTGGTATGGGAGAGTTACAAGACTGACTAACTGGAAAAAATTTGCAGGATTGACTTGGCTGTGAGAGATACAAAACTGACTGGGCAAAAGAACTGTAAAACTAACTGTGAGGGCTGTAAGAATGATTGGCTAGGTGAGCTGTAAGACTGTCGACAGATAGAGTGGGTAGTTTGCTGGGGGCGGGGAGGCTGTCACTGTGGTAAAGCTTTATTAACGGTTCTCTGTGAATACCAGCTCATTATACATACAGGGAGAGAGAGAGAGAGAGAGAGAGAGAGAGAGAGAGAGAGAGAGAGAGAGAGAGAGAGAGAGAGAGAGAGAGAGAGAGAGAGAGATATCAAACTCCTGCCTCAATATATTCGCTAACCTCCACAGTTACCACAACACACTTTTACTAAACATTAAACTATTGTAAGGTTAGGTTAGGTTAGGTTAAATATCTTTCACTGTCGTTATGGTTCTGGGTCAAGGTTCTAGTCATTATAAACATCAATTAACCTTGATAATGATGAAGGGGCAACTCAGGTGCAGTGGCAGACCAGAGTACATGAACTCCTCTGTGTTATAAAATCATACCTGAATGTGTTACCGATATTTCAATTACACTTCAATATTTTACCTGTTCTATGACTCTTAGGTGATCAGAAACAACAACAAGAGAGATAAAGGTTATAGATACTGTAGTTAAAAGAGACGAAAATGAATCTTATATCTCAAGAAAAAAATTAATCTTGTTGCAGTAAAGTTGAAAAAAAAAGATTATTTCGTTGTTTACATACTAGAACGAGTCAAAGAGGTCAATCACCTCCCTGACGCAATTAAGTTTGATGGTTTGATCGGCGGACGTGTACATGACGAGAGGAAAGAGGGAGGAGGATTGGTCGCTAAAAGGGTAAAAATAATGGTGTGAATTTTAGGTCAGCGGTTTTTTTGGGGGAGGAGGGGTAGAATTATACAATACGAATGACATGAAACATAGTCACCCCAGTTGATGCCACTTGTTGATTAGATACCCTAATACTACCTAGATACCTATGTTACGCTATGATAGATTAGGTTAGGTTAGGTTAGGTTAGGTTAGGTTAGGTTAGGTTAGGTTAGGTTAGGTTAGGTTAGGTTAGGTTAGGTTAGGTTAGGTTAGGTTAGGTTAGTTTAGGTTAGGTTACCATAGGATAGGTTAGCAAAGGTTATATTTGGTTAAGCTAGTTTCGATAAGTTTAGGTTAGTTTAAAGTAGATTACCTTTGGTTAGGTTACGTTACCTAGATTTGGTTACGCTAGGTTAGTTTAGGTTAAATTATGCTGATTAATCTTAAAATTAAATATATTCGGGATTAATATTCAAGTAAAAAAAATAAAAAATAAAAAAGACTTACATCCAGACTACGTGTCAATATAACTCTGAGATTAGGAGTGTGGCGCCACGACTAGGAGTAATACCATAGTGCCCTAGTAAAAACTCCACTGTGTGTGTGTGTGTGAGAGAGAATTACTCCCTCTCCCCACCACGAGGCAGTACGTCACGAAAGACAGCATGGGAGGTAAAACTACACACAAGGGAAATGATAATACTGTTTACAATCCAAATACCTTGACGTTGTCTGTCTTGCTGTCTACCGTAAACACTATTCTGACCTTTTCTTACTGAGACGGTCACTGTGTGGGTAGACTGTAGAGGGGCCATTTTATTCCTATTTCTCACAGTAAAAACACAAAATTAAGCGTAATTCATGAGGTTCCATTTATCACCATTAATGACCCTCAACTAATAGATGATCTTATATTTTTTCCTCAGAGAACAAAATTCACGGGAGATATTCAGTGCCAAACGCAATTATGGTTGTCACAAACTGAGGCTGTTGATATTGAAAGTAAACACGTCGGGGGAAAATGGCCGGTGTTTAAATGTTTTCAGGGAATGTTTACTTTGATTCTGGGTTTTATGCTGAGAGACAAACACACTGATGAAACTGTCCACAGTGAGTAAATAAACCCAATCATGTTACCAGGGTTCGTAGCCAATTATCCTGCTTGTTGACACGTACACACTCTCACCCACCCTCACATACATACAAACTCTAACGCCCACCCACACATACATATACACTCATGCACACACACATGTACACAAACTCTACGTACATACAGTACATGTATGTGCATACATACTCACTCGTACACATATAATAATAATGGTTGCCCTCGTGTAACGCGGATGGCCGGCCCTAGGGCCACCTAGGCGCAAATTTGTTTAAGGTGTAGAAGCTGTCGCCAACACAACAACCACACCCTGAGTTAACGAGCTGCATGACCCACTGTCAAGGAATAGTCCGAGAAGACCGGACAGCTCGCCAACTGCACTGGCTAACCATTACCCCGGAATACGATCCGCAAATCGATTAACATTCAGGTTTCCAATTACTGCTGGGTAGACAGAGGCAAATGGCGTAAAGAAACTTGCCCATAGTTTCACCCTGCCCGGGGATCGAACCCAGGGATGCTCGCTTGCAAAGCGAGCATGCTGACCATTACACCACAGGTCGCCATATACACATGTAGACATGTAAACAATATCATGCAAACACACACACACATACGTTCATACACACACGTACACACATACACATAGTTCCATATATAAATATATATACACATACAGACACACACACACACACACATACACACACACATATACGAACGGAAAGGAAGACATACATATGTACAATCAAAGACAAAAATCGTGTCGTGGTTTTGTCCCAAGATTAAATATAACCCATGAAACATTATGAGAGCCCCCTACCACGAGGCAGAGCGCACCAAAAGTTTTACCCCTTCGACATATGTTTTCACCAAATTTCGCGACACGACCTTTGTCTTTCATTGTACACATAAACAAAAACATATAGAGAATAACATATACAACCGGACCTCCCTCAGAGAGAGAGAGAGAGAGAGAGAGAGAGAGAGAGAGAGAGAGAGAGAGAGAGAGAGAGAGAGAGAGAGAGAGAGAGAGAGAGAGAGAGAGAGAGAGAGAGAGAGGGGGGATAAGATTAGATAGAGAGAAATGCACCCTAGAGAGAGAAAGAGAAATAAAGAAAAACAATCAGACAGACAAATAAGGAAGCAGGTGGGTGGGGGGTTGGAGGAGAATAAACTGTATGTGAATGACCTGTGCACTAAGGTGAGATTGACAACCCCCTCCCCCTCCCCACCCCCCTCTGTGTGTCGTCCAAAATTGTCTCAAATGTGAGCTATTTCTCTCCCATAGTCGCTGTCTGCCTCACTCTACTGCCTCGATGTGAATGACCTCTCTCTCACTCTCTCTCTTTCTCTCTCTTTCTGTTTGTATTTCCAGTTTGTGTGTGTATGTGTGTGTGTGTGTGTTTGTTTCTCTACCCGTGTGTTTGTTTTTCTTTATCTCTTTCTTTCTTTCTGTTTTCTAAATGTATTCGTACGTCTGTTTGCTCTCTCTCTCTCTCTCTCTCTCTCTCTCTCTCTCTCTCTCTCTCTCTCTCTCTCTCTCTCTCTCTCTCTCTCTCTCTCTCTCTCGTTTACCTACATGACACGTATGGCACCCTAAACACCTTGACACATTGAATGATCGTGAATGTACTGCCATTTGTACTGACATATGACACGATATACCAGTTCCCAAATTCTGACACATTATGACACTATAAGGTTATTTTCCGATACATATGACACAATATGACCCAGAAATATGACACTCATGATACCATTTTTTTACGATATCCTGACACGTATGTAGTCGAGGAGAGGTGACAAAGGAAGGAACATTGAGGGTGATAGTGTGGAAAAAAGTGACACTGGAGAGGTTAGGTTAGGTTAGGTTAGGTTAGGTTAGGTTAGGTTAGGTTACACTTAATTAGGTTACATTAGGGGTGAATTAGGTAAAGTATCTTGGTCCAGACACTAATGAGTACGTGTAATGAACCTGTGTGTCATTTTAACTACCTAGTGAGAGGGAGAGGAGAGGGGGAGGGGTAAAAGGGAGGGGGAGGTGAGGTGGAAGGGGTAAGGTTAAGGTGAAAGGGAAGAGGAGGAAGAGTGAGGAGGTGAAGTGAAGGATGGGGGATGGCTAAGTAGAAATTGGGAAGAGGAGGGAAGGAGAAGGGTATGGAGTGAGAAAGGTAGGGGAAAAGGAGACGAACGAGGGAAGGGAGGGAGAAAGAGAAGGAAGAGGGTAGACACTAGGAAGGAAGAGGGAAGGGAAGGGGAGAGGAAAGGAAGGAATAGGGAAGGAGGAGGGAAGGGTTATGGAAGGGGAAAGGGAAGGGAAAGGGGAACGGAAGGGGAAGGGAAAGGGAAAGAGAAGGAGGGGAGAAGGAAGGAGGAGGGGAAGGGGAAGGGGAAGGGGAAAAGAAAGGGAAGGGGAAGGGGAGATGGTAGAAAGGATAAAACTCGTCAAATAAACTCAGGAATGTTTAAGTCATTTTGTTGATCATATCTGAGAAGCGTTTAACCTTATTTGATGTAGCTCCTCCTCCACCTCCTCCTCCTCCTCCTCCTCCTCGTCCTCCTCCTCCTCGTCCCTCCCTCCTCCTCCTCCTCCTCCTCCTCCTCCTCCTCCCGTGGCCGGAATAATTCATAAATAATTGAAGGAAGGAAATATTGTGAGTACTTCCGTGTCATTATTCCTTTTTATTGTAATGTAATGTAATGTAATGTAATGTACCGTATTGTTGTTATGTGATTTTTGCTCCCTCATATTTTTAGAAAATTAGATTTCGTTGGATAAATTAATCAAAATTATTAAACTAGGATTATCTACAGGTAATTCGAAAACAAATACGTAGAATTATGTAATGTAATATACCATAATCCAAAGTAATATCCTGTAACATAATCTGCTAAAAAAAAATAAAAAAAATAAATTATCAACCATTTCAGTAAATATAAAAGATAAATTATAACAAACCAAATACAACATTACATATACCATTATTTAACCCCTCCCCCACCCCCACCCCCCCACCTCCCCCACACACACACCCCTCTTTTGGTGCACCGCTTCATGAGACGACTGGACCATCACTGGGAAGACACGGAATAAACCTCCTCCCGACATGAGCTCGTGTTCCATACGAGACGCGCCCCTAGATTCACAAATACCTGTACACAAACACACATACACATAAGCAAAAAACACCTACACACACACACACACACACACACACACACACACACACACACACGCACACACACACAAAGCCCTGACAAATGGAAAGTAAAACAAGGAATTTGTGTGAAAGTCGTATCTGAGTCAATGCTAAGTTACTTTCTCTTCCTCAGACACATCGGGATGGAGAAAGTGACGTGAGAGAAGCTTCAGTGGACCAGCCTTCATTATCACCGTCGTCACTTTCTTCGTCACTTTCTTCGTTACTTTCTCTGTTACTTTCTCTGTTACAATCATCGTCACTTTTTTCGATACTTTTTTTCTTTAATTTCTTAGGCAGTTTCTCCGCTACTTTCATCACTTTCTTCGTCACTTTCTTTATAACCTTCATCACATTCTTCGTCATATTCTTCATCATCTTCGTCCTTTTATCTATCACTTTCTTTATTTCTTTCTCTATCCCCTCCACTGCTTTCATCATATTTGTCCATTTATTTCGTCAATTTCTTCACCGTCTTCGTCGTCCCATCGTCATCGTCACCCTCATCGTCTTCGTCATCATCGTCAAGCAGTGTGGGTGGACGAGGAAACAAGCTGTAGTATTACACGTCGCCTCCCCTTCACCCTTAAGGTAATAACGGTTGGTCTGTCTGTCTGTCTGTCTGTCCGTCATAGCTCCCTCTCTCTCTCTCCCCCCTCTCTCTCTCTCTCTCTCTCTCTCTCTCTGGCAATATGAAGAGAATGATGGCAATGATAATAACAATAATGACACTAATTACCCTCAACAATAATAATAATAATACACACACACACACACACACACAATAATAATAATAATAATAATAATAATAATAATACACACACACACACAATAATACGAGAAATACAGTTATCACGCAAACAGACGAGATATAAAAAATTAGATAAGCCTGTGTGTGTGTGTGTGTGTGTGTGTGTGTGTGTGTGTGTGTGTGACATATAGATCAATGAGTGTTAATAGCCTCGTGTTGAGTGACTATAAGCATTTGCCTCACACAGCACAAATGTTCACTGCCATATGGTGTATCAGTAAGTAATTGAGGTCTATTTGCTTTAACATGGGACCTGTGTTAACGTCTAAAGATACTTGCTATAACCAATACGATATCAAATTGTATTATAAGTAAGATATATAACATACGATTCACATGAACAATTATCAAATAATCGATATCGCAAATACAATATCAATTACAGATATCAAAACACTGACACACAAACAAAATTAGAGTTAAATTGCTTATTAAAGTATTAACACCTAGTCAATGTGAATTAGTAACGGGAAAAGTGGATATATATGTGTGTGTGTGTGTGTGTGTGTGTGTGTGTGTGTGTGTGTGTGTGTGTGTGTGTGTGTGCATCTCACCTTTTAGCTTTGAGCTTTCTGTACCTGTATTGTAACGCTATACCTCTTATTTATAATTACAAGGTCAGTTATAAAAAAACACAGGTACAGAGAACTCAAGGTTAGAGGGTTAAACTTATATACCCTTGACCACTAATGTGCACACACTCTTGTACACATAAAAATACACCAGTCACCCTTACACCTACACTACTCTACCTTCCACACAGACTAACTCTCTCTCTCTCTTCGCTGTCGTGTCATTAGTTATGAACTTTAGTGTGGATGGGTGTAGTCAGTTCTTCCCCTGCCTCAGATACACGAAATATTCCACACACACACACACACACACACACACACACACACACCCACATACCCACAAACACACACCTACATACCCACACCTACACAAACACACACACACACACCTACACGGGTTGAATTGAGTCTGGCAGGATTTGTTTACAAGGTTCAACGAAAAAGTACACAAAACAAGATCCCATTTATACCTTGTTGACAGAGTAGAGACGACACGTGTGGTGGACCGTACTACTGATGCTGGATAGAACATGGGACTTTTTCTGAGTTCCTCCGCCCAGTTTTATGTAGACTTTTGTATCTCAGTTCGTTGTTGATGGAGAATTTCACTCACTCACTCACTCACTCACTCACTCACTCACTGGCGGATAAAATAATAAATAACAGTTTTACTCTTTTCTTCATTAACAAATAACTCTAACGTTGTTGAAGACAATTTATCTTCTCAGTAAATACCATTTGTTGTCACTGTTTGAACTGTATTATTGGATATTGTTTTTGCTTTTATTTGTCTACGTACTTTTATTTTTCTCTTCAATATGCTTTTGTTTTTTGGCTCAATCCATATTTTTTTGTTCCTCTTATTCCATAGTTCTTTTGACAACGTTCTTTTATTAATTTATTTTTTGTCTTTTTTTAGGTTTTATTTATTTATATGTTTTCATCACTTTTATTTATATAAACAATACTTTTTCTTATCTCAATACTTTATCAATTTTCTTAATTATAATTAATGTCTATTTTTTATACTTTTATTTACTTCCCGTTGCTTTTATTTTGGTTTCCCTTTTTTTTCTTTAAGTTATTGTTATTTTTGTCTTCAATATTGATAAATGAGTCAAGACTCTGCTCAATCACACACACACACACACACACACACACACACACACACACACACACACACACACACACACACACACACACACACACACACACACACACACACACACACATCTTATCCTTCCTCTTTACATTTACGTCGACACTATGGAACGTTTCATTCATCCTTTCTTTAGAGAGTTCTATTGTTTGGTTTCATTGTTGAATTCTCTCTTTAGAAAGTTCAATTGCTTGCTTTCATTCATGTCGTTTTCAGCATTTTTGTTCCCAGTTTGAGTTTCTCATTTACCTGCCCAGTAACGTCATTCTTACCTGTACTTTAACCCTTTGAGGACGATTATTTTAAGCTCTCAGACTTTTATGGCGATGTTATAAAGTATAAGAATTTAAGGACGATGTTTTAACCTATAAGACTTTGATGACGAGGTTTAGTATATAAAACTTTGATGACGAGGTTTAGTATATAAAACTTTGAAGACGAGGTTTTAAACTAGAAGCATTTTAGGAACGATAATTTATGCTATGATCCTATAATCCAAGATGTTATTGTTCTTAGAGAATTATTCCTTTGCCCCTTTAAGGATAATGGTTCAAGAATAATGGTCTATGCTATTATTATTATTATTATTATTATTATTATTATTATTATTATTATTCCCTCTAGTTTCTCTCCTCATAGCTGCCAACACTCACACTCATAAATCCTGATATACCATCTGGTTGTCGTGAACCTCAGACCAAAGCTTCTCTCAAACATGCATCACCTTTACCACCTCTCCTCGCTCACCTGATAAATGATACGCTCAATCGCTCACACTTCCAATGACCTCAATACACACTATGGTTCCTTGCCTAATTACATTCTGCGTCTTCATTATCTTATTATTACTGGTTTCCCTTTCATTACATTAACCCGCTCGGAAATACAATAGATATCGTAAATGATCTTGAGTTTCGTGTTGTGAATGCCGATAGACTAAGTGTAATTTCATTTGGGGTTTCCATTTAGCGCGCAAAGCTCCCCCAGAAGAATCCCCCCCCGCTCTCCCCATCTCTGTTGGGCTCCAACTCCTGGGAGAGATATCAGTTTCTCCTGAAGGTGTAATCCTGAGAATACGCTAAATTATAATTTTTCCAAGTACTGTATACGTCTTAGGTGTGACATTTCTCTGTCGTTTTTACTCATATGTTTTGTGTTCGTGTCCATGTTACTACACATTGTAACAGATTGTAGATAAAAACACTGATGAACTGAACACGGTTAATAATTTTACTCATGTTCTTTTCTCTTATTTCAGAATGAGTGTTTGTCGTTACATTCATCCCGGTAGTGTCCATTGGTCGGCAGGCAGACAGCCATGAGTTGCCCGTGAGTCTGCGGTTCCTGCACGGAGGAGCCAGACAAGGTGACCACTGCCCAGAAGTTTCCTGGAGGCTCGTCATATACGTGCATCAGTGAAAAGTTGTGCCAAAAATAAGTTACTCAATCGAGAGTAATCTGCAGATCCCTCATGATGGCTTACCTCAGGTTGAACGAGAACGAGACTCTTCCGGTCTTTGTTCCCGCAGACCTCAACGTCACAGGACTAGAAGAGGAAACTATCGTCGCGGAAGATGTCGAGTGGAATTTGGATATCACGATGCCCATCTGGGAGGTGGTGCTGACGGTGGTCTCATTGAGCGTCATCATCATCTTCACCATCGTCGGCAACGTCCTCGTCATCCTGTCTGTGTTCACTTATCGGCCGCTGAGGATCGTGCAGAACTTCTTCATCGTCTCCTTGGCTGTGGCCGACTTGACGGTGGCGGTGTTCGTGCTGCCCTTCAATGTCGCCTACAGCATCATCGGCAAGTGGATATTCGGGATCCACCTGTGCGAGATGTGGCTTACCTGTGACATCATGTGTTGCACAGCGTCCATCCTCAACCTGTGTGCCATTGCCCTCGACCGGTACTGGGCCATCACCGACCCCATCAACTACGCCCAGAAGCGCACCCTGAAGCGTGTGCTGATCATGATCGGTTTGGTGTGGACTATTAGCGTCATCATCTGCCTCCCGCCTCTCTTCGGCTGGAATGACTGGCCAGAGACGTTCACGGAAGAGACGCCCTGTATACTCACACAGGAGAAAGGCTTTGTCGTCTACTCTTCGTCTGGATCCTTCTACTTCCCTCTCTTCATCATGACGTTGGTCTACATCAAGATCTTCACAGCCACACGACGAAGGCTACGAGAGAGAGCCAACGCCTCCAGACTAAACCAAATCCCAAACACTGGAAAGGCCAGAGTGACGCGGGAAGAGGACTCAGCGGTGAGCGAGAACGGACAGAATGGCTACAACGACAGCTGTAAGAAAAAATTAGTTCAAAAGAAACGACGAAAGAAGAGGAAAACGGTGACGGCTCAAACGACAGCCACCACGACCACGACATCGCTGGTTCCTCCTCCCATAGCCGAGAGTTCTATCACCGAGAACGACATAAGCAACCCAAAAGAAGATTGTTCTCCCGTGGAGGAGAAGAAGAGCTCAGATGTTGTAATCAAAGTCAACCCAAAGAGTGGCAGCCAAATCCATCAGTTCATCGAGGAGAAGCAAAAGATCTCGTTGTCGAAGGAGCGCCGCGCTGCCCGTACTCTAGGGATCATCATGGGCTCCTTCGTTGTCTGTTGGCTTCCTTTCTTCCTCATGTACGTCATCCTTCCCTTCTGCCCGACCTGTCCTGAGCCCAACATCAAGATTATCAACTTCATCGTGTGGCTGGGCTACATCAACTCCTCCCTCAACCCCGTCATATACACCATCTTCAATATGGATTTCCGAAGAGCATTTGCAAGAATCCTGAGATGTCCGAATGCTGCCACCATATAATTTACATCAGACTTTCTTCTTCCCTTTAACGTGTCAACTCTATCACCCTCACCTGGACTTCCATGAATATTTACTACGATCATGATGTAAACTAAACTCGTCATAGCCTACAGAGGTGTTATAATAGACCCTATTAACCGGTAGCCAGTGATATAGTGACGCTTCTTACTACCGGCAGAGGGCCATTAGGTGTATCTAGTGATGAACCAATACAATATACCAAAATAAACTCAAAAAACTTTTACTGTATCTTCAGTGAAGAATAAATAATTGTTGTCACGGAGTCAGCATAGAGTAGAAGACAGAAGTTGCTCATATACTGTAGTTCATCAACACTGGCTGGTAGTTGACAATAAAGGCATCTGGTGAGTGAGACGAGACTTCATATGTGTTGATGAGGACATGAGGTCATACTCCCTCACCTGTGTGTGTATACATATATAAATATAACCAAATGTACATAGCGGAGACACTTATGAAACAGAGGAGATAATTAAAGCATAGTTCAGGGAAATCTTGCGAAGGTGATAACTTATTTTTCTAAGAGTGTAAGTGGTGGACACCGGAAGTTGATGTTGTTTTGTCCGGCTGTTCGTTCACTGTCTTATGCAGCAGACGTTTTGCTTAGCATTGAGATGAACCACATGTTAATTGTATCTGTTTAAATTTTAATGAAATTGTTTGTCAGTTATTGTTCCCAATATATATATATATATATATATATATATATATATATATATATATATATATATATATATATATATATATATATATATATATATATATATATATATATATATATATATATATATATATATTACTCTCACGACAGAGGGAACGAGAGTGAAATATAGATATTTGTTTCTGAACACAAAAAAATATATATATATATATATATATATATATATATATATATATATATGCTTCATTCATAACTCACTAAACAACTTAACTAAGCTATTTTCTTCTATAACATTGATATATAAAATACAAAAATTATTTTTTTTTCATGAAAATTGACCAATATATTAAAACATAACTTTATATCTTAACAATTGTATACATACACACATATCTGTCTAGTGTGCAAGTTTATAACTAAATATATATATATATATATATATATATATATATATATATATATATATATATATATATATATATATATATATATATATATATATGTGTGTGTGTGTGTGTGTGTGTGTGTGTGTGTGTGTGTGTGTGTGTGTGTGTGTGTGTGTGTGTGTGTGTGTGTGTTGAGCATATATTAATAGTTTTGTTAATTTATCACACATACTTACATATTACACCCCTGGCTCCACCAAGACCATAGCTGACTGTTCACTCTGGCCTGTGTGAGTACTGTACCTGCCGTGGTCTGTGTGAGTACTGTGCCGTGGTCTGTGTGAGTACTGTACCTGCAGTGGTCTGTGTGAGTACTGTACCTGCCGTGGTCTGTGTGAGTACTGTACCTGCCGTGGTCTGTGTGAGTACCGTACCTGCCGTGGCCTGTGTGACTGTACCTGCCGTGGTCTGTGTGGTACTGTACCTACCGTGGTCTGTGTGAGTACTGTACCTGCCGTGGTTTGTGTGAGTACTGTACCTGCCGTGGTCTGTGTGAGTACTGTACCTGCCGTGGTCTGTGTGAGTACTGTACCTGCCGTGGTCTGTGAGTACTGTACCTGCCGTGGTCTGTGTGAGTACCGTACCTGCCGTGGTCTGTGTGAGTACTGTACCTGCCGTGGTCTGTGTGAGTACTGTACCCTGCCGTGGTCTGTGTGAGTGCTGTACCTGCCGTGGTCTGTGTGAGTACTGTACCTGCCGTGGTCTGTGTACTGTACCTGCCGTGGCCTGTGTGAGTACTGTACTGCCTGTGCTGCCGTGGTCTGTGTGGGTACTGTACCTGCTGAGTACTGTACCTGCCGTGGTCTGTGTGGTGCTGTACCTGCCGTGGTCTGTGTGGTGTACCTGCCGTGGTCTGTGTGAGTACTGTACCTGCCGTGGTCTGTGTGGGTACTGTACCTGCCGTGGTCTGTGTGGTACTGTACCTGCCGTGGTCTGTGTGATACTGTACCTGCCGTGGTCTGTGTGGTACTGTTACTGCCTGCCGTGGTCTGTGTGAGTACTGTACCTGCCGTGGTCTGTGTGAGTACTGTACCTGCCGTGGCCTGTGTGAGTACTGTGCCGTGGTCTGTGTGACTGCCTGCTGTGGTCTGTGTGAGTACTGTACCTGCTGGGTCTGTGTGAGTACTGTACCTGCCGTGGTCTGTGTGAGTACTGTACCTGCCGTGGTCTGTGTGCTGTACCTGCTGTGGCCTGTGTGAGTACTGTACCTGCCGTGGTCTGTGTGAGTACTGTACCTGCCGTGGTCTGTGTGAGTACTGTACCTGCCGTGGTCTGTGTGAGTACTGTACCTGCCGTGGTGTGAGTACTGTACCTGCCGTGGTCTGTGTGAGTACTGTACCTGCCGTGGTCTGTGTGAGTACTGTACCTGCCGTGGTCTGTGTGAGTACCAGTACTGTACCTGCCGTGGCCTGTGTGAGTACTGTACCTGCCGTGGTCTGTGTGAGTACTGTACCTGCTGTGGCCTGTGTGAGTACTGTACCTACCGTGGTCTGTGTGAGTACTGTACCTGCCGTGGTCTGTGTGAGTACCGTACCTGCTGTTCACTAGTTGACACCCACTAATGAGTAATGACACAATTTAACACTTAATGAGGAATAATTATATAGTAGATATCAATGAAAAACTTAGGCCTTGGTTATATCTCAAGTGTGTGTGTGTGTGTGTGTGTGTGTGTGTGTGTGTGTGTGTGTGTTACATAATTCAATAGAAGGTGGCGGGGTGTTTGGTCTCGCCCCACTTCTAACGCATAGACTCAAAAACAACAAAGATAATATCACACTGTACATAGAGTTATGAAAAGGCCCAAAAACTGCCTAGTGTGTTAGTACAGTTATTTAGCATATCATCATCACTCTCTGGTGAGGACGGACCAATATAGCACTCATGACAGGACGGGAGACCAGAGGAGGTGTGACAAAGTGTGGTGATGTGGTGGTTGGTGTGTTAGGTGGAATAGGGTGGAGGGGGGATAGAAAGTGACTCAGATCTTAAAAAAAAAAAAATTAGTGTGGAGATCTGACAGTAAGGCCTATAACCCCCCTCTCATCTTATCCATCTGACACAAACACAAACAAACACATCTGCACACATACACAAAACAAACCTACCATAATGTCCACCTCTACTCCAGTTTCTTAGAGCTCTCGTGGTCTTAGGTCAACTTCTTGGCATGAGTAGTTGGACCTAAGGTGAACGACGAAGGCTCTACGACACGTATCTGGTCGTCTCAATAAGTGTACCTCTTGTCTTATAAGAGTTACATCTACCTAATCGCACCTTTGTTCTCTCTATCTGCTTCTCTCGACGTGTTCCTCCCCCCCCCTCCCTCTGTAACTTCACACACCCTCCTAACCCCTCCCTAGAGTAGAGGGATTGGCCCCCCAAACTGAGCCCCTAATCGGGGTACCAATCCCTTAACACCTACCATCCTGACACCATCATGTGTCCCTGTAAAGAAGACGCCTGTAATTATAATATTATAAATGTTACTCAAATATACTCGTTATGGAACCTTGGTTGGTTTTGTCTTGACCTTCTTCATCTACTGAATATGATCTGGCTGCCACACACACACACACACACACACACACACACACACACACACACACACACACACACACACACACACACACACACACACACACACACACACACACACACACACACACACACACACACACACACACACACACAGATTAGTGTTGTATTTTTGTTATAGTTTGAAGATAATTAATGATAATTACCTCCAACATGTGTATAGAGATTTGTATACCCAACGATATTAAGGATGGTAGGTTTTCAATACATCCAGAGACCGAGGAAAACGGTCTCTAATAACAGCAAACAGTAAGATGGTCTCTAATAACAGCAAACAGTAAGATGGTCTCTAATAACAGTAAACAGAAGGATGGTCTCTAATACAGTAAACAGAAGATGGTCATAACAGTAAACAGTAAGATGGTCTCTAATAACAGTAAACAGTAGGATGGTCTCTAATAACAGTAAACAGTAAGATGGTCTCTAATAACAGTAAACAGAAGGATGGTCTCTAATAACAGCAAACAGTAAGATGGTCTCTAATAACAGTAAACAGAAGGATGGTCTCTAATAACAGTAAACAGAAGGATGGTCTCTAATAACAGTAAACAGTAAGATGGTCTCTAATAACAGTAAACAGAAGGATGGTCTCTAATAACAGTAAACAGTAGGAAGGTCTCTAATAACAGCAAACAGTAAGATGGTCTCTAATAACAGCAAACAGTAAGATGGTCTCTAATAACAGTAAACAGAAGGATGGTCTCTAATAACAGTAAACAGTAAGATGGTCTCTAATAACAGTAAACAGTAAGATGGTCTCTAATTACAGTAAACAGTAGGATGGTCTCTAATAACAGCAAACAGTAAGATGGTCTCTAATAACAGCAAACAGTAAGATGGTCTCTAATAACAGCAAACAGTAAGATGGTCTCTAATAACAGCAAACAGTAAGATGGTCTCTAATAACAGTAAACCGAAAGATGGTCTCTAATAACAGTAAACAGGGTTGATATGACAAAAATATATATCAGTCTCTCTCTCTATCTCCTGATTATAATAACAAGAAATACATATAGTTAAGGCCTATCATTAACTCTCATCGAAGCTCTATAGCCCACGGAGGCTGCTGAAGTAATTGGCATTATAAGAAAATATCACGAACGGGAAAAAAAATAATAATTTGCTTTTGTTTATTTTCTCGTGTTAAAAATACTTCTGTTTTTATTTATTTATTTTAATTTAATTGGTGTTGAATTATGAGGTATCAAGTAAAGACGTTGATTGGATGGTAAATGTAGCCTTTATCTGGTATGTAAATGTATATATGATAGCATAGGATAGCAAGCATAGGATAGCATAGCATAGGATAGCATAGCATATGATGTAGAGTGGTAATACACAGCGGAGTACATGCTCAGTTAATGCAGCACACTACACTGTAAGTTAGCATAATCACGTACAGCATAAGGTAAGTTAACACAGCATAATACTTATTCATTTACTTATATCTTTTTCACTTAATAATAGCTTTATCATATTTTAATCTCTTTATGATATATGTATATGAGGTCATTACATAGGCCTATAAAATCCTATAATTTTATATCCGCAACATTATATATCCACATTTTTCTACCAAGGTGAATTTTATTTCTTGTTAAGCGGGTGAGCTGGATGGAGCCAAGGAAGTTTTCTCTCGGTGCGTCCGTCTTGGTGTCTCCAACGTAAATCCACCCCATTGTTATGTTATCTAATGTGTGTCGTGGATTCTGAGTTAATTGGGTCGTGTTGTCTTTGTTATCTTGTCTGTATAGTGTTATCTGTGTCGTGTTGTCTTTGTTACTTGTGTCGTTATCTGCGGTCATGAAGTTTGAGGTAAGGGATACAGTGTTAAATAAGGAGGTTCATTTGTTTACTCTCTCTCTCTCTCTCTCTCTCTCTCTCATTGTTGTCTCTTCCTAAGTAATTAAATAAGGCCTCTGGGCATTCTTCTTACTATTCTGTGTCATTTTATTTTCATATTTCTATATTATATATATTTATTTATTTTTTTAGATATTTTCTCATCAACTTTCAAGTTTTTTTTTCGATTTTAAACTTAGGTACACTTAAAGATCACCCCCCTCAGCCCCCCACCCCCACTCCTCGTCCTTCAGTTTATTTCACTCTAAGATTAAACCCCCTAATGCTTTTATCTCTTGAGTCTTTTAGTATCATGATCAATGTTGTGGTCAATGTTGAAGTATATAGTAATTTATTTAACCCTTATGTTATGGTCAGTATTATTTAATTATCCACCACCAACTTCACAGAACTACTTTGGATTCGTGTTTGTGGTGAGACCTAGACCTCATGTTATTGTTACCTCTCATTGTCTCC
>NW_024735424.1:142500-200000 GCF_018991925.1 Homarus americanus | reverse complement strand
CCACAGAATCGGAAAATCCAATTTGTTAGATAAGGTTTGTCTCTTCAGCTCGCCACCTCCGCCCTAAAGATGCAATTACCACTAGGTATCAAGGTCATTTACTTTTGTAACCTCTTGTAGAAATGGAATTACGTTCAGGTAACATGGTTATTTACCTGTGTAACCTGTTATAGAAAATAAATATATGCAGGTATCACGGTTATTCTGGTTAGTTATCTCAAATCGAATGTAATTATAGACAGTTATGAAAGACAATTACTTTTATAACCTGTAATAACATATAATAAGCTGTCTTAGTAAAATGTAACTTTATATAATCACCTGTTTTATATAAATACATTATAAATATATATATATATATATATATATATATATATATATATATATATATATATATATATATATATATATATATATATATATATATATATATATATATTTACATTCTGGCTCTTATGTTGTGTAGTCTTTTACATCACAACTGAGAGAGAGAGAGAGAGACAAATTAAAGAAAGAAAGAGAGAGACAAAGAAAGAGAATACACACACTATTGCAGTACCACCAATCCTTTACAACCCACTACGTTAAATTAAGCGGTAAAACCTCACAATTTCCATGCAGTTTTTTTTCCTTCCTCTCGCTGTTCAAGGGTTTGCAATTACAAGAGTATTCAAGCAGCAGTACACACACACACACACACACACACACACACACACACACACACACACACACACACACACACACACACACACACACACAGACACACACACACACACACACACACACACACACACACTCACACACGGTTAATGAATATGTTTTGTTTACCTTTTTAGTCATGCTATTGATAAGTGAATCATTTTCCAGTTGGTTTTAAAGAGGAATTTTTAGCCGTATGAACGTAAGTATTTGTCTGATATTAAAATAGTTATTATTATTATTATTATTATTATTATTATTATTATTATTATTATTATTATTATTAATGTTATTATTATTATTTATTATTATTATTATTATTGTTTTCATATATGATAAATCTTCACTTATTTTTATTTATTTATTTATTTATTTATATATTTTTTATGTTTCATCGAATTACGATAAAGTTTCATCCTTACCACCGTAACTAACCCCACCACCCTCACCCCCATCTCCCCCATCACCTTTCCCCATCACCTTCCCCCATTACCTTCCGCCACCTCCACCATCACCAACTACCTCCACTTCCCTCACCACCTACACCACCCCCACCACCTACACCACCACACCCCCATCACCCTCACCGCCCCCACCTCCCTCACCACGCCCACCGAGGAGAACCAAAACTTGGGCGTCGGTAACAGAAAAATACTGATCTTATAGGATCTCGTGTCACAGTCACTCACCGAATTTGATTAAAATCCATCGGTATTTACTAGAGTTATACCTGCTAACAATTTAGGGCAGCACGTGAGCACAGTTGCACGGATTGGTTGTACAAAAGGATGCACAAAGAAGCGGGGTTGCACGTCCTTAGAGCACAGAAGCACGGAGGCACACGAACAGCAAGCATACAGTACATTCTAAAATATAATAATTAAATTACCTGCAGTACGACACGTCATTAGTAACAAAGAACACTGACACTAATAAGACCTGATTAGTCCTCAGGTATATATTGGATTTTTACCTTCACTATCTAATCTGCCTCTCACAACCTCATTTGAATTTCAGTTAACCGAGTAACAGCACAGCTACAGGCAGCCTCAGATTTCAGCGGGTCTGCTCAACATGCTAATTACGCGCGAGGCAAAGGATTTCAATACTGCACATCTGTGTAAACAAAGGATTCCGATGATGATGGAGTGGGAGGAAAGGATAAGTCAGTCTCTCTCTCTCTCTCTCTCTCTCTCTCTCTCTCTCTCTCTCTCTCACATATTTTTTTTGATAATCTTTTGCTCATATTCCGGTAACCTTAAAGGTAAGGGGTGTGTGTGTGTGTGTGTGTCAGCCTTTCAGTCTATGTGTTTGTCTTTGTCTGTCTGTGATTCTGTTTGTGTGTGTGTGTGCGTACACGCGTGAATATGTGTATGTGTGTGTGTATGCATGTGTATGTATATGGGCGACCTGTGGTAAATGGTCAGCATCCTTGCCTTGCAAGCGAGCGGACCCGAGTTCGATCCCTGGATGAAACTATGGCAAGTTTCTTTACGCCATTTGCCTCTGTCTACCCAGCAGTAATTGGGACCCTGGATGTTAATCGATTTGCGGATCGTGTTCCGGGGTAATGGTTAGCCAGTGCAGTTGGCGAGCTGTCCAGTCTTCTCGGACTATTCCTTGACACTGGGTCATGCAGCTCGTTAACTTAGGGTGTGGTTGTTGTGTTGGCGACAGCTTCTACACTTTAACAAATTCACGCCTAGGAGGCCCTTGGGCCGGCCATCCTCGATTTCGAGGGGCTTCCATTATTTATTTTATTATTTATTATGTATATGGGGATATTTGTGTGTGTGTGCATGTGTGTGTGTGTGTGTGCGTGTGTGCATGTAAGTGTGTGTGTGTGTGTGCATGTAAGTGTGTGTGTGTGTGGATAACAAACCAAATTGGAAAGCACACATAAGTGCAATTGTCCAATCTTCCAGCTGTCGTCTCCACCACCTCAAGTCCCTCGGAGTTCCCGCGCCCGAGCTCCTTAGTGTTTACACACCATCCATATTGCCTTAATTCGTCTACGCATCCCCTGCCTGGTCTTTCTTCCTAAATGCCACTCAGCAAGAACACCTAGAGAAAGTACCGAAGAGAGCATGCAAGATTATTCTCTCCCCTTCCTACTCCACATATCAAGAAGCGCTCAACACACTAATCCTCTCGGCTCTCTCTGACCATCACCACGACATCATTTGTAAGTTTGAGGAGAAGCTTCTACACCATCCTCGACACCATCTTCTGCTCCCACCCGAGATCCCTCGTTCGCAAATTGCTGTTCGACACCACAACCGCATCCAGCCCATACGACCACGTACCTATCACTATAAGAACAGCCCAGTCCCAACCATTGTATAAATTATCAACAACTCGCACATAACCAGTGTGTTCGCTCCCAGCCAATCTTACTTCTGTACTATTACTGTGCTAAAATTTCTTGTTAAAGCGACCATCTCCTCCACCTGTCATAATATATTATATTTGTATCACTTGTGTTACTTGTATATTATTTGTCATTCAAGTGACCCATTCCCAACTATGTAACAGTATATTTTCAGAATTTTGGCTGCCATGTTACTTCAATAAACCGTTATTATTATTATTATTATTATTATTATTAGTAGTAGTAGTTGTAGTTGTAGTAGTAGTAGTAGTATGTGTGTATATGTATATGTACGTGTATATATGTATGTGTGTGTGTATAACATAATCTTCAACAAGACCACCATGCCCAAAGATACATTCAATCTACGGTTTCCACAAACTCAGAGACCCGACACACGGTGGTCGACGGAGTGTAAGGAGGAGCACCAAAGGAGAGGCTCCCTAGTGTGGCTGTGGAGGCGGGGATGGAGACGTCACAATGGACCAGCTGGACTCAACAGTGCGGTGGAGAGGCAGTCAGGCAAATGTCATGGAGTCTTGCAAAGCGGCACGTCGGCCAACCTAACTCACCAAAACTAACCTAACTTAACTAATAAACTGAACCAATTCACATACTCCTCAACCTAAACTACCTTAATTAGTCTTCCCGAGCTCTAAATATTAGTTCCTGGCTTTAAACAATCACAGTTGCTGCTCTTCTCTCAAATAATGACCGAGACGGCAGCATTAGTGACGTCACGCTGAGTTTCCTTTTGAGCGTTAGTGGAAAACGGTGAAAATAAAATAAATCTCTCGGCCAAATGGAATAATTGAAACTGAATCGTTAACTAAAGTCACTTACTTCCAGAGAGAGAGTTGGGAGGGTGAGGTATTCTTTTTAAAGTGAGAGAGAGAGAAAAAAGTCGCAGTGAAACAGAGTAAGGGACAGAGAGAGAGAGAGAGAGAGAGAGAGAGAGAGAGAGAGAGAGAGAGAGAGAGAGAGAGAGAGAGAGAGAGAGAGAGAGAGTATATTAAAGAAAAATAACCAAACACTCGAGAGATGAGAATTATATCAAGTTGGCCTCGACACACTAATAACCTATGATGATGGTCTCTTGACATTTAAATCTCGAGAAAGTATAAGAGAAGGACTTAAGAATAGGTACAGTATAAAAAAATGCTCCTACCTTGACTTACATAGAAAGGAAAAACAATAGATTATTTCTCGACTCGTGTTGGCTGTTGTTTCCAAGAATTCACTGGGAGGAGACAATATAAACTGAGTACTGGAGAAGTTGAGGAGAGTGAATGATGTGTTTGAGAAGAGAAGAGAATATAGATCGTATAGTGAGTACGACGCTATACGAGACGAACAACTAATGCTGGGTGGTAAACGTAGACAAACTTTAAGGAAGATATTGGACGCTGTTGAGAGGGAGGGGATCTGTGAGATTTGTCTTACTGAAGTTATTGTGGGGTCGATACGATCCCTGAGATGGCAATTAGTAAATAACATCTTAATTGACATACGGTAAATTTGACCATATACAGTATAAACTTATTTTCATTTCATAATAAAACCAAAAGTTATCAGTGTTGTGATTAAAATTTAGATGCATTTTAAAGCCTAATTCAACGATTATCTCACACGTACACACACACACACACACACACACACACACACAGTACACCGCTCTCACACCATAAGTCCCCGGGTCTAAAGAGCCTCTCTAAAGCCTCTGGCAGGAAGATCTGTTCCCCTGACTTGCTGACAACTGGCACAGATTCCGAGACTCAGTGCTACCTGCCTCTAGATCTGTGACTGTTGGCGTTGGTGCTGGTGTTGGTGGTGTTTGTGGTGTTGGTGGTGTTTGTGGTGGTGGTGTTGGTGCCTACGGAGAGAATGATCTGTAACATAAACTGAGCAACACTACCAAGGTCTGTTAGTGGATGAGATACGTGATGAAACTCTATCCTTACAGAAGAGAACGGAAATAAAACCTCTGTACTCTCACATACACACACACACACACACACACACACACATCCTACCCCCTCCCTCCACACACATCCTCACACACACACACACAAACACACAGACTCGGATCAAGCACCCCATCTTTTGGTTCAGGGTAGCTTCACAATGACGTTGCCATGGTAAAATTTTTCACCACAACAACAACACAGTGAGAATTAACAAGAGGGCAAGATGGGCAGCCACGAGCCAACACGGTATAACCACAGTTTGTTTATGTGTTGAATAACCCACGAGGATAAAGGTTTGGGTTACTGCAATAAACTTTGAGAATGACTTACCATTTACCTTAGAAGACTGTGGATAAAGAGACAGTAAGTGAAGTTCTTAGAATTAAAGAGGAGTGTAAGGAGGAAGAAATAGAAAAAGAGAATAAGAAAGAAGAAGAAGAAAGTGTAAGGAAGAACAAGAACAATAAGAAACAAATTTGAATAATAGTAACAAGATGAAAAATTAATTTAATTTATAAAGACAAGTCAATGAAAATAATGTCAAGATGAGAACAGTGAGTGACCATAGGGGAGAGGGTGACCACGGGGAAGGGAGTGACCACTTAGAGAGAGAGTGACCATGAATGAGTGACCTATGAGTAAATTCAGCCATTTATATTTTTTTGTTTACGAATAATTCCCAATATTTTTAGCACTGTCTCGTTTCTTATAAGCCATGTGAGTAAAAGAAATCCTAAAACAATACAAACGATCGTCTATAAACACACAAAGACTAATAAATAAAATACAATATAATGTATTAATAAAAAAAAAAATCTAGACTTTTTTAATATATCCAGACTTATAAGTGAAATAAATTGATGCGCAGACATTACGTTTTCATGTTAGACTTAGTGTAGCACTGTGGCAGCGTATGAGAAAGAGGATATCATTCATCTCAGTTTAGAAAGTGCTAAAAATACAGTCCCTTCATCTCTTTTTGGTCTTTACTATACCAAGAGAGAGTTTTGGCAAAAAATTTATGTACGTTAATGAGCAAAGGAGAAAAAAAAAGAAGTTGCACACACCAAAACCTTTTCTGAAAAATGTTTTCTTTTGAACTGGTCAAGATGGTAGTGAGCTGCTTGATATATATATATATATATATATATATATATATATATATATATATATATATATATATATATATATATATATATATATATATATATATATATTTATTTATTATTTATTTATATATGAAGTCTCTATCATCCTCTCCTCTCTCTCTCTCTCTCTCTCTCATCTCTACTCACAAAGAAGCTTGAGGTTTAAACATTTTTTTTTCTTGAACATGAAAGTGTGTCCCCAAGTGAGTCTATTTGTGGTTCTCATGCCCTTTATATCTCCTTTGGCCACGTTCTCTCATCCAGCTAATCCTGCTCTTTCTCTCTTTATCTCTCATTCTCTCTTTCATATCTCCCTCCATTCTCATTTTTCCTCTTTAGTCTTATCTCTCTTTCTTTTCTACTTCTTGTCTTTATCTTTGCCTCATCTCTCTCTCTCTCTCTCTCTCTCTCTCTCTCTCTCTGGTCCCCCTACCTTTATCTTCTCTCCCCTTCCTAAGTATACACCCCTCTCATTTATCCTCCTCTCAACTCTCCCCACTTTTCCCTCCTATACCTCCCATACCTCTCCTCTGGCCCTCTACATACACACACACACACACACACACACACACACACACACACACACACACACACACACACATATATATATCCTCGTGGCCTTAAGCAAATCTTTTTAAAACAAAACTCCTCTGACTATTCTCTGTTCAATAGCTCCCTCATGAGTCTGTTTCTTCTATCTAGAGTGAGAGAAACAGCCAACGAGAAGTTCTCCAGAAGAGACACTACCTGAGAATATTTTTCCCCCTCACAACGTCTGGGATATGTTTCAGGAGAGTGTATTTTTCTTACAATTTTTAGCTCCAATATAAAATGATCATCGAGTGAGTTCCTTTGGCATCGAAGATCATAAAAGAGTGAGCAGTGGTGGTGGTGAGTGGTGAGTGAGTGAGTGAGTGAGTGAGTGAGTGAGTGAGTGAGTGAGTGAGTGAGTGAGTGAGTGAGTGAGTGAGTGAGTGAGCGAGTGAGTGAGTAGGAGTGTTGTTGTTGTTGAAGGTGGCGAAGCTAGTGTACTGAAATAGACTGGTATCTGTTCTTTCATGACAAACTTGGAAGAGGAGGAGGAGGAGGAAGAGGAGAGGAGTAGGAAGAGGAGTAGGAAGAGGAGGAGGAAGAAATTACAGGAATAAAAGCCGAAGGAGGAAGAGGAGGAGAAGGAGGAGAGGAAGGAAAGGAGAGAGGAAAAAGAGGAAGGAGAAGGAAAAGAGGAAGAAGGAGAAGAGGAAAAGAGGAGAAGGAGAAGGAAAAGAGAAGAAGGAGAAGGGAAAAGAGGAGAAGGAGAAGGGAAAAGAGGAGAAGGAGAAGGAAAAGAGAAGAAGGAGAAGGGAAAAGAGGAGAAGGAGAAGGAAAAGAGAAGGAAAGAGGAAGAAATAGACACCCAGGTATAAAAATCACGCACCTGTACCAAGAGAAATAGCACACACGATATAACTGGACACCATCTGATGCTTCACAAAAAAAAAAAAAAACTCACACGGAATTCTGACTCACTACCTTACTTTCGATTCAAACTAATTGATAAAAATATAGAGATCACGTTACATCTTCACTATACTGATATAAACTGTTGATATTTTTTTGGGATAGTTATCTGAGATTTATTTTGTGTGTGTGTGTATGTCCTGGATGAAAGCGCTGAGTCTTGTTTATACAGGTAAGTAGATCAATTAAGAGTGAAGGGAAGTGTTATGTAAGATACCATGAATGGGATTAGCGTAGTTAGATTGATATGAGATTTGAATAGGTGTTTGACCAAGAGAGAGAGAGAGAGAGAGAGCGTGACAAGAAGACAGACAGACAGACAGACAGACAGACAGACAGACAGACAGACAGACAGACAGGAAGAAAGACAGATAGAAAGAGGTGGTGTTGTGATGATGTTGTTTGTTGATGTTGTTGGTGTTGGTGGTGTTGTTGTTGTTGTGGCCCATCAAAGCTACTGTTATCTCCCGCTGATCCTCTCTCTCTCTCTCTCTCTCTCTCTCTCTCTCTCTCTCTCTCTCTCTCTCTCTCTCTCTCTCTCTAATTAAGGTGGTAGGGCGGATAAACTTTCACCCTGGCTTAACTATTCTCGAGATTAACTTTTAAAACCAGAAGGGAGGGGAGGTGGAGGCAGCTGTGGTGTGTTCTCCGTCAAACTAATTATATACAACGAGATCTACAGTACTTCCTATGCCATTATTTTGTTGGTAATCTAAAGGACTTTCTTGTTTATCTTAGGATTTTTGGGTTATCTTAATTTTTTTGGTTATCTGGGATTTTTTTGGCTATCTTGAGATTTTTTTGGTTATCTTGGGATTTTTGGTTATCTTAGGATTTTTTGGTTATCCTGAGATTTTCTTGGTTATCTTGGGATTTTTGGTTATCTTAGGATTTTTTGGGTTATCTTGAGATTTTTTTGGTTATCTTGGGATTTTTGGTTATCTTATTATTTTGTTAGAAAACTTTTATTGTTTTATCGCTTTTGTTATTTTAAGAGATGTATTTTTACTTTGATAATTATTTTGTTATTTTGTTATGTACTTTATTGATTATTCAGTCGTTATGTTTTGATAGATTGTTCGATGGCAGTTTAGTTAATTGTTAAATCTCATGTAATGTTGTCAGCTGTAATGTTGGCAGGTGTAATGTTGGCAGGTGTAATGTTGTCAGGTGTAATGTTGTCAGGTGTAATGTTGTCAGGTGTAATGTGGGCAGGTGTAATGTTGTCAGGTGTAATGTTGTCAGGTGTAATGTGGGCAGGTGTAATGTTGTCAGCTGTAATGTGGGCAGGTGTAATGTTGTCAGGTGTAATGTTGTCAGGTGTAATGTTGTCAGCTGTAATGTTGGCAGGTGTAATGTTGGCAGGTGTAATGTTGTCAGGTGTAATGTTGTCAGGTGTAGGTGTAATGTTGTGTAATGTTGTCAGGTGTAATGTTGTCAGGTGTAATGTTGTCAGGTGTAATGTGGGCAGGTGTAATGTTGTCAGGTGTAATGTTGGCAGGTGTAATGTTGTCAGCTGTTATGTTGTCAGGTGTAGTGTTGTCAGGTGTAATGTTGTCAGGTGTAATGTTAACACTGCCAGGTGTTAACACTGCCAGATGTAACTGTGAAAGGTGTTAACAGTGCCAGATGTTAGCAGTGCTGGGTATTAACGGTGCCAGATGTTAACAGTGATAGGTGTTAACAGCTCAGGTGTTAACAGTGACAGGTGTTAACAGTGACTGGTGTTAACAGTGCCAGATGTTAAAAGTACCAGGTGTTAACAGTACCAGATGTTAACAGTTCCAGGTGCAACAGTGACAAGAGTTAACAATACCAGGTATGATAATGCCATGTAATTAGAGCACCAGGTGTACACAGTGCCAAGGATATCACTCACACCCACCCTGAGAGGTAAGCCGTGTATATGACAAAGCATTAAGTCTCACTACCACCAACACAACATTGCTTCCGGGGTGTCTAACGTGTGTGGGGAAATGCAACACCCGTACAGTATAATGTTGACCAAAAAAAAATGACAGCCAGAAAACAGCAGCTCGACCTGTCAACCCAGGGAACAGCTGATGAGAGAAGGTCCTATTGTACTCGGGAATGGGAGAGAAAGAGAAGAGAGAGAAGAGAGAGAAGAGAGTGGTGAAAAAAATGAGACTTAATGTAGCTATTCTGAGAAATTCTTAACCCGGACAAGGCAACTTTTCTGAATCTATTGTTGTCACGGGGGTCGAGGTTTCTCTTTCAGTCTCTCGCGTTCTCTTTCTCTTTTTCTCGTCTCTCTTTGCCTCTGTCTTTCTTTCTATCTTTGTCTTTGTCTCTCTCTCTTACTTTCTCTTTTTTTGTCTTCTGTCTGTGTCTTTATCTCTGTCTCTGGCTTTTTCACTGTCTTTATCTTTCTATCTATCTCTCTCTCTCTCTCTCTCTCTCTCTCTCTCTCTCTCTTCTCTTATACGAATCTCTTGCATCTAAGTATCTGCCTTTCCCCTGCCATAACAGGATAACGAATTTTAACTCTGTTTCTCCCTTTCTCTATTCCATCCTTCCCTTTTCCCCCCTTCCCTACACGCACGATTTCTCCCAAAGAATCCTTCCTGCCTCACTGACTTCATAGGGTTAAACAAAATCTCTCTCTCTCTCTCTCTCTCTCTCTCTCGTTTTCCGGTTTATCTCATGTTTTCTCCTTCCTTTTCCATTCCTCCTCATCCTCTCCCATACATGGAAGCCCCAACACCACAGGACAGCCAATAAAGAGCATCACACTCCTCCAGGTAGGAACACTAAGGTGCTTCTAACTTACATACACCTGAGTTGTATAGAATTATTTCTCTCATTAGTAAAAAAAAAAATGACGATTCATTTTTTTTTATCACCATCCTAATTGTGTTTCAAGACCAATCAACATTTTTTTATCAAGATTTTTTGCCTGTTAAGAGATCTGTCGTTCGCCCGCACTGGAATATGACCGTTTAAACGAAGTGGTCTATACCAAGAGAATGAAGTTTATAAGTGAACAACATATTAAGGCGTCATTAAGTTGATAGGTGACAATGAGGCAGGATTAACTCTTCTGGAAACCTCTTGTGTTGAGCTGATGATAAGTTTAGTCATTATAGAGATGACGCCCACTGATCACGTTACTAACTTTGTGTAAAACATTCTAACTTGGGTGTTGCATAGTACAGCAGCTACTAACTCAAGGCCTAACGATGATTCCTTGTGAGCGAACCACAACTACACTTACGGTTAATACAACTAAAACGGTATTAAGCCAAAACTTCACATTTGGAAGAGAGTAACAAAACAAATCAACAGACCATAGAATTAGATGCACTTCAACAATAACTGAAGCTGTAGTAAGAGACAACAACGTTAATGGCCCGAGTTACAGGTGCACAGAACCACAGTCACACTATCAACGAAAGCGTAAACCGTACCTAACTGGCAGGTGAGGGAACCTGACTCCTCACCTCACCACTGGCTCTAGGATGCACGTGTCAGTGTTTACAAACAATTCGGGTAACTACATCTCACACAGAACGTGACTAACCTTGAGTCTTCCATCTCATGTGATATGGAAGTTTTTAGTGTCTTGTCAAGCATAGTGAAAATAAGGTATTCGATACGAAACATTAAGTCCAAGTCAATATACGAGTGTGTCATCTCCACCAACTAGTGTATAAAATTATTACTATTCTCTCAAGGAAGACAAAAGGTGACTCACTAGAACAAGCCAGCGACTACAATTTTTACGGGTAATGTTCCTCCACTCTACCTGATGGGTGTCCGGCGAGCCTCAAACACCGTCTTCCATACATCACTCTGCTCACCCAGATACAACTCTCATCTAATTCAACGTTGCCACTGTCCTCCGAGACTTGTAGAGGAAACACACAGTAAACACCATCAGTTTTAAGACAGCCAATGGCGACGACAATACTGCCGGGGGACCGGAGAACATGAGAGGAGGCATGAGATAAAAGAGAGGAGAGAACACACACACACACACACACGACTACTACTAGTAACTTGGAATCGAATATGACGATCATCAAATGATGACAGAAGGATAAATCCTTTTAACGGTGTCACTTTCGTTGGTGAGTTCTGAGGTGGCTCGAGCGGCTGATACGGAACCGGCAGGGCTGTCCGCAGATGTTGCATGTGTGAAGGGCTACATCTACTGCGGGAGAGGCGACGGCAGCGTCTTTCCGGCGCTGGCGCTTGTCCTCCTTGGCACATAATCGAGCGAACTCGAAGGTTTTAACATATCCAGACATAACGATGTGGCGTGATTGTCTCCCAGATGCGAGGGTCTACTTGACACTTCAACGTTTGTCTTAAGACAATAATTATATAAATATATATATATATATATATATATATATATATATATATATATATATATATATATATATATATATATATATGTAAGAAGGTTAATGGAAAGAATGTTTTGTAGATGTGAGGTCTACTATTACCCACCCCTCTCTCATTGGGGTACAAGGGAGGCGTTTGTTCTAACAATATATGAAACATTTGCAGGTAATATTTTCTTCTCCCCCATATATATATATATATATATAAATATATATATATATATATATATATATATATATATATATATATATATACAGTATATATATATATGTTTTTCTCATCATTTTCCGCGTCTTTTATGTTCTCAAGAGTCATGATCACGAGCCTTCACGCGGGGTAACAACACAAGCCGACCACACGATCCTCCAGCCTAGACCAGACGGGAAAAAATTACTAATATTTCCCAAGGCGGAGTTTTCAGATCTTCCTATCGTGCGTTGTGGTATTGTAAGCGTTGATGGAATGGTACCAGGCCGGCGCTTGTTGTTCAGGTGGGGAGCGGGGTGAGGCGGTTCTTGCGTGTGGTGGAACGTCCCTCCACCTCTCTCTCTCTCTCTCTCTCTCTCTCTCTCTCTCTCTTTCTCTCTGTTTTAGTCTACCCCATCCCTCCGTTATTCCTATCTTTCTCTCACTCTTTTACAAAATTTCATAAAACAATTGCAGTGTGTGTGTGTGTGTGTGTCAACAGGAAGCAGAGGGCAGAAGATAACATTGTTCTCAGTGGCTGGAAGTTCTCACAAGTTTACGCCATTTGGGGATTTTTTGTCCCTTTCCCTAGTTCCTGCAACCACAAAAAATGGTCTTGTGTGTGTTTTTGTTTTTGTTTTTCTCACATCTTTCCCCACACTCCATTTTCTCCTCTCTCTCTCTCTCTCTCTCTCTCTCTCTCTCTCTCTCTCTCCTCTCTCTCTCTCTCTCTCTCTCTCTCTCTCTCTCTCTCTTTAAACTTTTATAGAGAAATAAAACAGCTCATCGACTACTTCGTTAGGTAAGGTTAGGTTAGCATAAGCTAGGTTAGATTATGGTTAGGTTAGTTTAGGTTAGGTTAAAAATAATCATAAATATAACCCAATTAGGTAATTTTAACAATAATGTTTTTTTTTCTAAATATTTTCTCACATACGGGGAAGAAAATCTCTAAAAGGCCAGAGAGAATAAATCTTCCATACACGTC
This sequence comes from Homarus americanus, assembly GCF_018991925.1. Classification (NCBI taxonomy): domain Eukaryota; kingdom Metazoa; phylum Arthropoda; class Malacostraca; order Decapoda; family Nephropidae; genus Homarus; species Homarus americanus. The sequence goes on along the minus strand of NW_024735424.1, from coordinate 186,770 downwards.
TCTTTGGATTTATTTGGAATTACTGAATAATCTGTATAATCTAATGGACACTTAACTTCCTTGTGTTATAGCATTTGGGTACATTTGCATCTCGTAGCAGCCAGCACCAGTCACCACCACACCTGCTCACGGCTACTACTACTACTACGAGAGAGAGAGAGAGAGAGAGAGAGAGAGAGAGAGAGAGAGAGAGAGAGAGTGTGTGTGTGTGTGTCACGTAAGATCATCAGATTCATTTTCGTCACACTCATCTGTCTTCATTCCTCCCGAAAGAAATGATGTGGTGTTGTTATCAGGAAGGAAGGAGAGAATAATGTCCAATACAGATTTGTGATCAAGGGTTATATTCCCCCTTGTTTAGCTTGGTATAAAGGCCCTTCAAGGTATCTCTCCCCGATCATAGCCTGGTCTTGTTCCCTGCCACCACCACCACCATCACTACTACCATCTCTCACCACCACTGCCATGTTTATAAAGGAAACACCAAGACTGAAGTATTCTATTGGGATTCCTGGCTGGCTACTCTAAGGACTGAATCATAAAGGTCTACTCACAGTATCTACATTCAACATTATCACCACACCTGAGCTACATAGGTAAACAAGCAATTAACTCACCTCTTGCACTAATAATTCACCATTAACTACACACCTTTAACTCTCCTTAGCTAACCTTAATTCTCCTCTCAGTTATTTTCTGCTCGAGGGAGTTAGTGAAGGGGCAATTAACTGGGCTCCTCACCTGGATAAGTTCATTCCGTTCACGAGTGTATGTCTGAGAATTTTGTTGTTGTTGATTTAAATTATTTTAGTGTATAATAAAATAGATTTTATATTGTTATTCTTGGATTATTCTTTAATTATATTCTCTACTAAAGAATTACAACTGAAATATAAATTAATATTCAGTTATTTAAATATCTTCTTATCTCCTCTTCTCATTTCCTTTCTTCTATCTGCCTTCTCTCTCATTTTTCGTATTTTTATTTCCTCTCCTTCCTTCCCCTCTCTATCTGTTTCTCTCCTCTTTTTTTTTTTACTTTTCGCTGTCCTTTTCTTGCCTACATTTCTCCTCCATTCTTCTTTTTCCTCCCTCTTTCCTCACCTTCTCTCTCCCCCTCATCCTTCTCATCCTTCTCCCCATCAGCATGTACGAAGATGTTTTGACCCCTTGAGCACGATATCTCAGCCCCTTGAGTACGATATCCTAAACCCCTGAGTACGATGTCTTAATCCCTTGATTATGATATCTCAGACCCTTGAACACGATGTCATCCCCTTTAGTACGATGTCTTAGCTCTGTTTACTCACAGGGTTAAACCTCAGCCTTTCAAAATCACAGCTGTTAGCTTTACTGTTTCAGAATTACAAGACAAAGATGGTCTGGGATGTTTATTAAACCATTTGAATAATTTCTAAATGTTTGAACTTTATAATTGGGTTAAATGGCATACTGTATTTTTAAAACTTTTCTCGTCCTCCCCGCTACATATAACACGTTGATTTTTAAGTTCAACAGGGAAATTTTAACAACAAATCTTAGGGAATTTTTACTGAAACTGGGGAAATTTAGTTCAACAGGGAAATTTTAACTACAAATCTTAGGGAATTTTTACAGAAACTGGGGAACTTTAAGGACTATAGAATGAAAATACACTTAAAACAAAAGAGAAGTTGCTGTGTATTTTTTTCCCCTGACACACATCCAATACCAGCTCTTCCTTTCCCTAAATTTACATTTTGTGTTTTTATTCCGGGTAAAATTTACGTTGACCAAAGTTCCTCTATTCAGTGAGTGGAATAAAAGTGGGAATTGTTGTATTTTAAAACGAGAAGGACAAGAGACACCCCTGATGAGGAGAGAGGACAGTTTGTGTGTGAGGCGAGGGTGAGGAAAAGTAAACATTGTTAGGTGAGATAAAGTAATTAGTCAAATATTTCCTCTTAGACTATTATTGTTGTTGTTGTTGTCGTTGTTGTTATTGTTGTTGTTATTGTTGTTTAGATGTTTCAGTCAGTGTGTGTGTGTGTGTGTGTGTGTGTGTGTGTGTGTGTGTGTGTGTGTGTGTAGTACTATGCCCACATTTTTTAGTTCTATATCCACCTCCTTAAGTACTCTGCTCACCTTCTTGAGTAGTACTCTGGCCACCTCCCTGAGTACTATGAATCAGGTTAAGTGAATAAGGTATTATGACCTTTTTAAATATAATGAATTTAACCCCTTGAGTGCAATGACCCTTTCCCTTCGTCAGGATGTTATTGTACTCAAGGGATTCAATCCTCGTACTCAAGGGGGGAATATATCCTACTTGTTGGCTAATTTATTGTGCTCAGGGGGTTAATTGACCGTACTTAGGGGATTAATTGACCGTACCCAGGGGGTTAATTGACCGTACCCAGGGGGTTAATTGACCGTATTCAGGGGGTTAATTGACCGTATTCAGGGGGTTAATTGACCGTATTCAGGGGGTTAATTGACCGTACTCACAGGGGGCTAAGCTCTCGTACTCAGGGGGTAAAGATACCTTCCACACTTATCCAATTTACTGTACTCAAGGTGTGAAGTTAACATACTCAAGGGGTTCAACTTTCCTCGATGCGATTCAACACTTCACACTTCGGGGGTAAGAGAACAAACAAAACACCTCACAAGACACACAGTAAATATCCCTTTGAAGTTACAGAAGAAATATATTTCTCCCCTGGCTAGATGACCTACTATTTCCCTTCCATCCCATGACCTGAGTTAACCTCGTTCTTCTCACACACACACACACACACACACACACACACACACACACACACACACACACACACACACACACACACACACACACACACACACATACACACACACGAGAGTTTCCAATCTGCTGAGACATGATTTGGCCGGAGGTGGAAAACACAGTGTTGTTGAAGGTAGTCGATTTTCTTGACCGGGGTGAAGGGGGTAGGAGAGGTAGGGGGAGGATGGAGGGGAGAGGGAGGGGAGGTAGGGGGAGGATGTAGGGGAGAGGGACGGGAGGGGGGAAGGATGGTGGGTCTTCACGTTATTGTGTATTGTGTTCATTTGTCTTCTTCATCTTCTTCTTGTTCTACTTCTTATTCTTTTTATTCTTGTTTATCTTATTTCCTTTTTTTTTCTTCATCTTCATCTTGTTTCTTCTTCTTTTTCCTCCTCGTCTTATTCTTCTGTTCTTTCTCCTGCCTATTTTCCCCTTTGTCTTTTCTCCTCGTTCGTCGTCCTCCTCTCGTGTTTTTCTTTCCTTCTTCATTTATTTGATTTTTTTTTTTACTTCTTCTACACGTTTATCCTCGTTTCTTTCACCAATTATCCTTTATTTCTTTTTTTTTCACTTTCTTTATTTCTTTCTTTCACAGTCCTTCTTTCTTTTCTCTCTCTCTCTTTCTTTCTTTCTTTCTTCATAACAACAGCCAGAGAAAAGTGACCAATACACAAACCGATAAAACCCGGAAGAAAAACGAGACAGAAAATGGATTCTCAGCGACGTTTAACCTTACTTCATAAAAAAAACACAAAAATAAAACACACACAAAAAACAAACCCTCACGTTCAAAACACATCCATCAGTAAGGTTAGTAGAGGAATCCATTATCCAGATTACACTGTGACAAACTTTAAGTAAAAAAAAAATATATATTATCCTCTGGTGTAATGGAATGCAGATTACCCACCCAAAAATGGTATCAGTGTCGTAATCCTGTATCCATCTAAAGTAACCTGGTGATAAGATGATGTAGATTAGCGTGAAGACTCGTATATTGACGTAACCTGGTGATAAGATGGCATAGATTAGCGTGAATACTCGTATATTGACGTAACCTGGTGAAAAGATGATGTAGATTAGCGTGAAGACTTGTATAATTCGCTACTCACGTAATCTGGTGATAAGCTGACATAGATTAGCGTGAAGACTCGTATAGGTCCATTAAAGACCTGGTTAATGCGTCACAAGCCTAAGGAATCACGGTCTTAATGGCCCTTAATTATAATGAGCTTTATCCTCATGGGCTACTTTCTTAATGGTCTTAAATCCTAAGAGGCTCCAGTTTTAATGGGTCTCAATTCGGAGAGGCAACAGTTATAATGGGTCCTGATCTTAATGGGGACCGAGGGTTAATGGGTTCGAGGATTAATTGGCCCCAGTATTAATGGGTCTCCGTGTTAATAAAAGGATCTCTCTCTCTCTCTCTCTCTCTCTCTCTCTCTCTCTCTCTCTCTCTCTCTCTCTCTCTCTCTCTCTCTCTCTACACACACTGATCTAGTTGTCTCCTCACTGGGAAAATAACAATTTATCTCTGACTAGAAAAATTGTGATTTAAAGACCATTTATTGTGGTTGTCTCAAGTCAATCTCGACTATTTCTCACCCCAACTGAGAAACTCTTTTTTTTTTTAGCTGAGAAGATGAACGTTCTCATATTGTGATCTGATTATTTTGTTTTTAATACAGATGTTTAGTGTTTTGTTTTTAAGGAGATGTGATCAAAAACAATACTATATTCTAGGGATTTTGTCTATTTTATTTCCATTATTTATCTCTTCTGTCTGTCTGTCTGTCTGTCTGTCTGCTTGTTAATATCGTGCTTGTAACCCATTGTGAGTTTAAGTGAGTTAAGACAAACAATGGTAAACAATAAACTCCAACACTGTGGATATGATTCTCATCTCCTGTGTGCTAGCTTATAGGGTTGGCGGCTCGCAGCAGCAGATGACTGTGTACGGAAGAGATTCTGTTTCCGAGAAGCTCAAACTTCCCCGTTAATTGGCAGGCGACTTGCTCAAACACTATTGGGGATCGAATCCTTCCCTCTTACGGTTCCTCCTCCTACTTCTCCTCCTCTTCCTCCTCTTCCTCCTCTTCCTCCTCCTCCTCCTCCTACTTCTCTTTGCTGCCAGATTGGATCCTTGGAATTTATTTTACAAACTTTAGCCTCCTTCAGCCTGCAGAGATTCGTGATCGAGGTGAAGGTGGAATATTTCGTTGTTGATTGTTTCATGAGAGGGAAATATATAGTGAAGCTACTTGACCTATACAAACATCTCTTTATAATGCTTCTAAATTCTTATTGTTGGAACTTGTGGGTTTTTTTAGCAATTGTCTTAAATAAAACTTAATAAAGGACGAATGGATGTTTTTAAATGTCACAATGCATTAATTATCTTTAAAAAAACTTACTTATCAAACCTCGTATTTTAATTTTAGTCAATACAATAGTTATCAACAAGGTTAATTAAGGAAGATAAATTACTCAATGACACATGGTGATTAGCGTTTAGAGGAAGAGGGTCATTTAGCAAAGACGTAAGATGATACACACAAGATCAATATACATTTAGGCTCGGTGCTGGGGTAGAGTGAGGGGTCATTCCTTCACCATTGTGTATGTAAGTGGTTTAGTGTCACCAGCTGAGAAAATTCCCAACCTAGTTTCTTAAAAAAAATAAAAATCCTAACATGTACTCTACACCAGGAGAAAATTCCCAACCTAGTTTCTTAAAAAAATAAAAATCCTAACATGTACTCTACACCAGGTGTTTTATTTCTTGTACTTTTGGTTGTTAATATTGTTAATGTGTTTGTTATTGTTTTTGTTAATACGTAAGTCAATCAGTGTAAATAGTTAAATAATGAATCTTAACCTGATTTAAATGGTTAACAAATAAACAGGACAAAACCTATTGAATATTTCCTTCCATAAATTTGACTTATAAAATTAATGATTTTTTTTGGTCTCACTATTTTGTCCCCATGATATTACCATACCTGTCCTCTTCTCCCTTCAAATACCATAAATTATTGAAGACTATAAGTTACGTCACCAGTTACATAATGATTTGACCATAGATGTAGTGTAATAATCCGGTGTCTCACTAAGGTATTAATAAGACGTGATTCTATAGTTGTAGTGTAGCTTAAAATGTTGTCAATCTGTACGAAGTTTTTTGACCTAATCTGACTTTATAAACTCCTATTAAACGAATGTATAAGGGAAAATGACACACACACACACACACACACACACACACACACACACACACACACACACACACACACACACACACACACAGACACACACCAGGTGATGCAGTTCTAACACCAGGTGAACCACATATAACACCTATCATGTCACCTCACCTGTTGTATCATTAACTCTAATTACATATAAAAGAAACAGGTAAATTCCTTTCTCCTGTACAGGACCTCAGCACAAGACTCAGGTAACTATGCTGTAATGTCTCTCTTTGGTGAATTGATCATTACCTGAGAAATCGTGTGCAGTGAGAGGGAGCCACTGACCCCCTTCTCAATGAGTGGCAGGAGAGGGGAAGTGGAGAGGGGAAGTGGCAGAAGAGGGGAAGTGGCAGGAGAGGGGAAGTGGGGGAGGGTAGGAATGACATGGTGGAATGAGGGGAGATGGGGAATAGGGGAGAGTAGGAGTGGACGAGGACTAGAGGCGAGGGGAAAGGGGGAGAGGGAAAGAGGAGAGGAAAGGTGAGGGGAAGGAGGGGAGAGGGGAAGGGGGAGAGTGAGATTGTGGCAGAAATGGGGTTAAGATATAGGAGTGAGATGGCGGAATGAGGGGGAGAGTATGAGTGGGATGGAGGAGTGAAGGGTGAGGCAGGAGTAGGAGGGTAGGGAGGATAATTGATTACTCCTCGTCTTATGGTCATAATTGGCTCACTGTGATCATTGTATTATCAAGCGTTTCTTAAGGTCAGGTGAAGATTAGACACCCTCGATCATTTCATCTGATGACTATACTGTACAGGAACAGCCAAACGCTAACCTAACCTAACCTAACCTAACCTTACCCAACGCATAGTACTCAAAAGGTTAGGATGCTTTTACCAATGGAATTCTTAATTGTATTTAAATGAGTTAAAAATATTTCCATAATCCTGTGTTTCAACTGTAAAAAAAAAAACTCAAAATGTTAAGTTTCAATTGGAAAGAAAACGTTCTCATAGGCTTAAGCTTCAAGTGGGAAAAAAAACCCTACCCCATAAGTCTATTTTCAACCCAAGAAAAAAAAACGCGTCCTACACTGAGCCGCAACTCGGGTAAAAAAAAAAAAAAAAGTCCCGAATCTTAACTTTTTGCCAGGAAAAGAAAACGCTGTCATTATAACTTCCTTCGTGGGGAAAAGAAAGAAAAAATTACCAAAACAATCTTCAGAATCAAAAGTGGTTCCAGTAACAGTGCCACCAGTAACAGTGCCACCAGTAACAGTGCCACCAGTAACAGTGCCACCAATAATAGTGCCAAAGTCCTGGGTAAAGTGTCACCCTTGGGAAGAAACATTATGAGATATTTAATGGAATACTTTTCGACTTTGGTTACCGAGTCAGTTTTCCCACAGATATGAATTACACATTATTTGAAACTTTCCTCTCAGGCGACAAGTTGAGTAGGTGTAATCAGTGTTATGAGAAAGACGACCACCTCTCATTCTCACGGCTGGTACACAGAAAGAAAATCATTAATAAATACGTAGACGTGAAGTATATAACCAGAGACACAACGAAAGATAAATAAAGAATGAAAATTACAGAGAGATAGAGAGAGGAGGAAAGATATATAACTAGACAGAGGAAAAGAATATAAGAACGATACAAACAGTGTGTGTGTGTGTGTGTGTGTGTGTGTGTGTGTGTGTGTGTGTGTGTGTGTGTTATTCTACCCCAGCGAGTGAGGCCCAACCCACCGTGACCAGCAAGTGTTGTAAGGATGGCAGAACCCCCCAGAGGCAGGCAGGAGAGTGGGAATATTTCTTTCATGAACTGCCTTGTTTCCTCAGTTCCATTACCAAGACTCAGGTCGACCTCATTTTTCACCTGTACACTAATTGGTCCGTCAGCTTGGGGTAGAATGGCCAACATGTTTAAAACGTGTTTGACCGTGACGTGGATTCTAAAAATGTCTAATATATTCTAGGAAGTGTCGTAAGAAGAGAGAGAGAGAGAGAGAGAGAGCTTAGTCTAGATTTATGAAGATTTATTATATTAATTATTTTCACCATCTGGTTGCTAGGTGTGTGAGCCCAGTTAAGGGAGAGTCTCAGCGTAATAAAAATGCCATACTGGACGAAATTATAGAGATTATATACATTTTATATTTCTTCGTATAATGATGCTCAGTATATCTCGTTAATGAAGGCTCTAGGAGTAATTTTGATAGAATTTTCGGGTTTTTTTTTTACGTAAATTCATCGAGTTACGAACGTCTTTGCATCTCCAGTTACAAGGAAAATTGTACGACTAATTCTTTGTGACTCTTGAGCTGACACTGTTGGTATCTTGTGGCCTCTGTGTGTACTAACTTTCTTAACATTCCTTTGAAGATGATTTTTGTTCCTGAAAACCTTGTAAATTGTCTTAGAAATTTTGCCATTTTATCTGCCTAAGAAAACACCCATGGAAAAATTTATGCCACGTCTTTTCTATAGATCTTTTATAAAGTTGAAATGTCAAGGTTTAGAATTAGCATGTAATGGTGTGTGTGTGTGTGTGTGTGTGTGTGTGTGTGTGTGTGTGTGTGTGTGTGTGCTTAGAGGACATTTATACTGTGTTTATGTGCTGAAAAATTAGAGTCACGCCAACTCTGAACTTTTAAAACACCAAAGAAAAATCTAGCTCCCAGACACACTTTATTTTTATTTTTACAATTTAATGTTTAGTTTAAATGGACAAAGTTGACTTAACAGTAATTTTCAGGCACATAAACGAACTATAAAGGCCTTCACACACACACAACACACACACACACACACACACACACACACACACACACACACACACACACACATAAACATCTTCGTGGTGCTGACGTCTGTATTACCTTAAATACTAATGATCTTCCACCCGCATGATTCACCCCAAACCCCTTAACCTAAAAAAAAACCATTTCCTCTTACCCTAAAAACTCCTTACGAAAATGTTCATCTAAACCCTTACCTTCTCTCCTCTCCCCTCCTCTTACTTCCCTTAATCTATCCCTTCTTAACCCAACCATTACCATTTCCCCTTTAGAAAACTGCAGAGTATTATTTAACATTTATTTATACTTTTCGAGTATATTGATTTATCTTCATATCATCCAAGAGTTGGTTTTTTTTTTCAGTCTCTTTTTGCTCCAGGTTATATCGGCTATTACACTACATTTGTACCGGGTATGACTCCACTTGTTTCCACTTGGCCACCCGAGGGAGGAAAAAACCCCAGAGAGAACGAGTTTTTTTCCCCCCCATCCTTGTCATGATATTGCTATTTTCCACTCGTTTGTTGTTGGTCTGTTGGAATCCCTTGTCTCTCTCTCTTTCTCTTTCTCTCTCACACTAGGGGAGGAATTTCGCCACCTATATATTTCTCTTTTGCTATATATCTATTTATGTGTATATAGGAGTGTTACAACAAGTGTGTTAGAGTCAATTATTTAAGGTGTTATGTCTGAAGTCAGTTTTGTTTCCGTACTGAACTAGAGGAAGATGGAGAATGACATACAATATTTGTACATTATGGTCGTATTAGCGAGAATTCCTACAGTTCTTTTATACAGATACTCGTTTATTGAAAGATTTTATTCTACAAATGGATAAAATTTGAAGGAATAACACCAGAGAGAAGGAGGTTTATCAAGGCCTGTTGAGCATCATAAACAAAGGACTGGATCATAATTTTTGTACAAAGATCGTGAAAGGATAAACGCCATGGGGGGGGGGGGTCTCATATCTCTCTCTAAATTCTGCAAAAGACGGCTTCATGACCTCATGTTTTTCTCCATGGCTGCATTCGACGTCCACCTTCCTAGTTTGCATGATATTTGTATCCCCGGAGGTTGAGACAAACGGCAAGAAACAATACGACCACAACTCTTTTGTTGATTTTTCCCAACCAGATGCTGCCTGTGTCTTCGCCTCGCCGCGGGAGTTCCGGGAGCCTTCTGTGCCTCCATGCATGATATCTTCTCGCTCAAACTGCCTTCGTTGCAAGAGTTTATGTATGTGCGTGTGTGCAAGGGCTTGTCTGTATGAATGTGTGTAAGTGTGTGTATGTGTGTGTGTGTGTGTGTGTGTGTAAGTATCCACACACACACACACACACACACACGCTGCTTATCATCGACCAGAGTCATCATCATCACCTCTCCTCCGTCCACCTCATCATCACATTCTCCGTCCCTCCTTCCTCTTCCTCTCTCCCTCTTTCCATACCGACCTGCCTGTCCCCTTCCCTCCTTCATTTTTACCTGCCTGATTCCTTCCCTCCCTCCCTCCCTCCCTCCCTCCCTGCCTGCCTTCCTTCTTCCCTCCCCTTCCCCTCCCTAATTCCTTGCCTCTCCCTTTCTTCCTTCCCTCCCTCCCATCCTTCTTCCTCTTCTCCCTCCCTCTCCCTCCTCCCTCCTCCTCCCTCCCTCTCCCTCTCTCCCGCCCTCCCTCGTCACTGCTGTACAAACACGCCCCCAAAAAAAATTAATTCTAGTCTTCATCTTCATCGCAAAAAAAAATAAATAAAATAAAAACATTCCTCACTCAGGCTCGCTCTTGCAATCGTGAACTTGTCGATTCCGAAGGTCAATCTCTCCTTGTATGAGAAAATGTCAGCCAAGAAAAAAACATCAGTCATCAGAGAACGTCAGCTGGAGGTCGATTGTTTCATGACTCTGAGAAGATGTGTGTGTGTGTGTGTGTGTGTGTGTGTGTGTGTGTGTGTGTGTGTGTGTGTGTGTGTGTGTGTGTGTGTGTGTGTGTGTAAGGCAGTATGTGAGTCAGTGTATGAGTCAGTATGTGAGTCAGTGTATTAATAATAATAAAATAACAACAACAACAACAACAATTGCAATAATAACAACACTAATAGCAATAATATCAACAACAACAACAAAAATATCATCAATAACAACAACAACAGTCACCACAACAAAAACAACAAACACAACAAAAACAGCAACAAAAACAAGAACCAGAGTCAAAACAAAAGCCAATAAAAAATAATAAAAATAAGAAGAAAAAAAAGTACACAATATGAAGCCACACCATTAAACCAATGTGCCTATATCCCAGGTCATATCCCAGAGTGTCCCAGGTCATATCTCAGAGTGTCCCAGGTCATATCCCAGAGTGTCCCAGGTCATATCCCAGAGTGTCCCAGGTCATATCCCAGAGTGTCCCAGGTCATATCCCAGAGTGTCCCAGGTCATATCCCAGAGTGTCCCAGGTCATATCCCAGAATGTCCCAGGTCATATCCCAGAGTGTCCCAGGTCATATCCCAGAGTGTCCCAGGTCATATCCCAGAGTGTCCCAGGTCACATCCCAGAGTGTCCCAGGTCATATCTCAGAGTGTCCCAGGTCATATCCCAGAGTGTCCCAGGTCATATCCCAGAGTGTCCCAGGTCATATCCCAGAGTGTCCCAGGTCATACCCCAGAGTGTCCCAGGTCATATCCCAGAGTGTCCCAGGTCATATCTCAGAGTGTCCCAGGTCATATCCCAGACTGTCCCAGGTCATATCCCAGAGTGTCCCAGATCATATCCCAGAGTATCCCATAAAATATCAAATTAACTTCTTCCTTTTTCAGCTTAATGTAAATGTCACTGTCCATGTAATGAGTGACTCTACGGGTGACTCACAACAACTGAGGATGTAATGAACGACTCAACGGGTGACTCACAACAACTGGATATGTAATGAACGACTCAACGGGTGACTCACAACAACTGGGTATGTAATGAATGACTCAACAGGTGACTCACAACAACTGGGGATGTAATGAATGACTCAACGGGTGACTCACAACAACTGGGGATGTAATGAATGACTCAACGGGTGACTCACAACAACTGGGGATGTAATGAATGACTCAACGGGTGACTCACAACAACTGGCGATGTAATGAATGACTCAACGGGTGACTCACAACAACTGGGGATGTAATGAACGACTCAACGGGTGACTCACGACTCCTTCATCACCTGGATATACCTGTCGGCATTTATGAGCACAATAACGGTATACTGGCATTACTCCGCCACTATTTACCTCGGAAGTTTATTGTGATTTATCTTCCTGTTTTATAAAGCTTATTACCCATGAAGTTTCATTATTGTACGACAGTTTATAATACTGTGTGTATGTGTTAGTTGAGGAAATATTATACACTTAGTATTATTAATGTAACTATGTAAACACCAGAGTATTATTATAAGCCTTCTCTTGCTGTAATACAAGAGGATAGGATTACACTCATTACATACATACATACATACATACATACATACATACATACATACATACATACATACATACATACATACATATATACATACATACATACCCTCCTAAACAATATGTCCAAGTGTTTTACCCGAGGGGATACTTGTCAAGACATTCCACAAGACGGTTCTAAGATGCAGTGGTGAAAATATACAAGTGAATATTCGGTTTCCGGCACGAGGACTTTGCATAGTACGCTGAGGCATTAGCATCTCTCTCTCTCTCTCTCTCTCTCTCTCATTCTTGCACTCTCTTTCACTCTTTTCCAACCCTTCTTTCTCTCTCTGTCTCTCTCTCCTCCTCCATCCTTACCCACACACCTCTACCCTCCTATAAACTAACACACCCTCACCATAAACCCAAATGACACCTTGTTAAATCAGGTACTTGGAGGGAAGGGATATTTACCAGGCATGAGAAGAGTCCATGTAATTGCCAATTTTAATCGGATAATCCCTATTTTTCCGGCTCTTAGGTGAGGGATAGGGGATTTGGTTGTGAGAAGGGAGGGGGGGAGGAGTTAAGAGTTCAGTGTAGTAGTTAGATTTTAAGTTTTGTTGATAGAAATTGTTTGTTGTAAGAGCTATAGAACAGCCAAGCCAAAGGTGGATTGTACCGTTAAACATACCTGTATATTACAACAGGTGTAGTAATTTTGTATTCTGTGATTTCATTTAGTGATTGCTATTGTTGCTGCTATTACTACTACTGCTAATAGTATTAATAGTTATACTAATAATAATAGCAAAAATAATACAAACAACAGTAATAATAATGATAATGATGATAATAATGATAAGAATAGTACCATGAATAATAATAATAATAAAAAATAAATAATAATAATAATAATAATAATAATAATAATAATAATAATAATAATAAATGATGAATAAATACCAATAATCACAATAATAATAACAGCTACACACGTTATGATGCATTACTAGGAGGGTGTAATGAGGCTATAATAATGCTGTTAATGGTAGCAAGATCATAATTCACCTGTAATTAATACATTAAGCGCCATTTACACTGATACCAAAATCACAACTTGGGAACAGACTTCATTAATGAGCAAGTTTTGAAGGCGGTAGGTTGAAGATCACAAGAGTAAGGAAGACGGAGAGATCCTAGAAACAGTAACTTTACCTGTTAATTGGCAGGTGAGTTAGTGAAATACTCTCATCATGATCCAAGGATTCGATCGTCAATTTTAGTCTGGAAACTTTCACTTGGTCTCACTAACAAGACATTCATCAACTTGCATCAGAAACTTCACTGTAAGTTTAATCCCCGAGGAGATGCGGAATTTTTCTTTAGGGAAATAATTCTTAAAGAGGCTCATGTGTGATTATCATTCGTCTTTAGATTTGTCTTGATATATAATAATTAATTAATGGAACAAAACGCGAAGTATTGATGTTCGAAAGCGTGAATTTGTTTGTGACTTCGACGGATAATATCCTTTATTTTCACCCATATTTTGTAAGTTAATGTTTCTAAGCAGTTATACCTTTACCTATATTAAATTCAACATTAAAGTAAGCCAGAACTGATTATTCTTAACACTTATATATGGATTTATTTGCGATATATCAATATTAATCGAACATTATATATGAACCAATGAGATATACAAGGATCTGGGGGGCGTGGTGTTCTTAACCTATTACCATCAAGTAAACAAAACCCAACTATAGACACTACAAACTCAATCAGTAATGTAATTAAATAATATACATTGTGTTTTATTTGATCCTCTTTTGTTTCAAGGACATTCTTAAGTTGCTTCAGTTAACATATCTTAAAGTAGGATTTTATGAAAGAGTCAACCACCGTCAGACTCAGGATTAACAATAGGTGAAAAATAAAGTTCTATACATCTATTGACTAGTTTTATCTGGATGGAGGGAGAGACTAACCTCACCTCCCTTCGCTATTTCAGTTCTCTATCCTCAAAACTGTATAAATGCATAAGAAACAAACACACACACACACACAGACACACACTATGTATATGTATAGACACGTAGCCTCACTTGGAGTTCTCCTATATAACATACCGTTGCTTCTGGTGGTGCGGTCTCATACACTTTACATAGTCATAGCACAATTTGAATATAAATGGAAAAATAATAGCTTGAACGAAATACCACCAAAGAATAAGAGAAAAATCACCCCCACTCCCTAAAAAAGATCAACATTTTAAAAGAGAGAGAGAGAGAGAGAGAGAGAGAGAGAGAGAGAGAGAGAGAGAGAGAGAGAGAGAGAGAGAGAGAGAGAGAGAGAGAGAGAGGTGAGGGAGGTAGGAAAATACAAGTAATGTGACAAGTTACAACCCGCCACCGGCCCCAGGAGAACCCGGACCCAGGAGAACCCGGACCCAGTAGAACCCAGCCACTTGGAGAACTCGACCAAGCAATTTTCTGGTTAGCAAGTCATCTACAAACCTGCTGACCTATAATAGTTTTGTACGATATACCACAACACAACAGAACACAGTGTTTATATCACATACTGTATAGGTCGGGTTAGAGCAAGGCTGAGACCTCCATGGGGCCAGGTTCACCCACCACCCACTACCACTCAGTACACAACCCACCATTCATCACCCATCACCCACCATTCACCACCCACCATCCCCCACCTTCTCGTTAACGCTCAATACATACCAAAAAAATATATGTATTTCCTTCTATCTATCTATCTATCTATCTATCTATCCATCCATCTATCTCATTGTCTGTCAGTGTGTCTGTTTATCAAAATTACTGTCTGCAAAAGATAAGTCCATTAAATAATCAACAAAGAACTGTATCCAATAACAAATTAATCATCATACATCACCCAGCAATCCCACTACCATCTCCTTCTGCACTGGGAAAAAAAAATATATATATAAACGAGCATCAGATTATGACCATACATCACCAGGGTAAAAATAAATAAATAAATAAAAAAAAATCACCCCTAAATCACCCCTAAATCACATCTACTAACATACACGTTTTTAACCCATTCTTAACTAATTAACGCTAGATACTTTTTTCTTTCATTTTTTGACGCATTATGTAAAAAGTTTATCATAATATTTTTTTGCATAATGACTACTAATATGGCTGCTAATTATAGTTGGGATATCATTACGGTGGATGGTAACTATTTGGAGATTGAATTTAGTCACTATTAATAATATGCAATGAAAATACGTGGCTTGAGTCCCTTCCTTCACGCGACCCTTAGCTTATGAGTTTCCTAAGGCTCTCAGTAAATTGGGGTAGTCAGGGTGAAGTGTTATACCGTCATACTCGGCAAAGGATGTATGTGTCTTTCTGTCTGCTTGTCTGTTATTTCAGTCTGCTTTTTCTGTCTGCTTGTCTGTTATTCCAGTCTGTTTTTATCTCTGTTTGCCACTCTGTTTGTTCGTTTGTATTTGCTTGTTTGTCTATCTGTCTCTGTCTATCTATTTTTTCCTCTGTGTTTATCAGTCTGTCTCTCTGTCTGTATAAACAAAAACAACACAAACAACAACAATAACAACAACAACATTAACACACCTACAAGCAAACACAAACACCCCCAGCAGAGAGAAAACAAACACATCATAAATTCTCTTCATTCTACAGCTGAAAAACAAAAGCAAACAAAACTGCACACTCTTGTTTACACCTATTTAAAAACCTCATCTGGTGTTTGTACCTTAGGGAAGACAATAGTTTTCCACATCAATTCCTCTCATTTTCCTCCATAGTGTAACGAGGACAATAGTCACTGCAAGAAAAATATCGTATTGAAAAGATAAATAATTTGTTTGTGTGCGGGAGATTCCAAGACGGTGATGGTGATAATAGTGTTTAAGAATGTGATGATGATGATGATGGTGATGATGATGATGATGATGATGGTGTTTAAGAATGTGATGATGATGATGATGATGATGATTATGATGATGATTATGATGAGAATAGTGACGTTAAGAGGAGTAAGCTTGTTATATTGACGTTGTAGTGAGGATGTGTAGTACATTATACTATTAATATCAATAGAGATTAGATATAGGTCGTAGTTAACTCTCCTTCTTCATACCTCAGTACAATAATAACAGGTTGAGGTGGCTGAGTGGATAAAACTCTCAACCAAACTAAGAGTCTCTGGTTCACTCTCAGAGGCACCTCACCGCCGCCCAATCCAGCCAGATTATGGATGGGTATCTGATTTTACAGTTTAGGAAGTGAAGACAGTCGAGTACAGTGCCAATCATATAACTGTGTCGTCTTCTGTATCTAGAGGACAGATTTTATTGTGATTTATCCGTATTATTGAATAGATTTTTTCACGTACCGTCAGAATAAATCTATGAAAAAATCTGTGTTTTTTTTATTATTTATGAATGACTAAAAGGTTAGGTTAGGTTAGATGAGGTTAGGTTACGCCAGTGTGATCATCTGTAGGCCAATACAAAGTCAGTTGTGTTCCCCCAGTAGAGGTCATTACCCCCAGATCTCTTAAGACTCGTCGCCAACACCGAAAAGAAAAAAAAATAATTCCCTTGAGACTGAACCAACTGGCTGGTCTGACTCAACACGACACAGACTAAGAAAAAACTAACCCCCTTTATTTTTTTTAGTTTATTTACACCACTGAAATATATTTATGATTTTTAAAAGTGAAAATGTCTTCTAATTTACTTAGACGGCTGAAGAATGTATTAATAAATCGACTTGAATATAACTTTGGATAATTTAATACCAGAAGGTTATATTGGGGATAGTGGTTGGCTTAGATTTTACTTAACTTAACCTAACCTAACCTAAACTAACCTAACCATCAATTTAATAAAGACCCCTAGTAAACATGCCAAAAACATAATAAACCAATCAGAACTGTCCAAACAAATTATAAACCAATCAGAAATGCCGAAACACGTCATAAAGACATAAACCAATCAGAAATATCCAAACATATCGTAGACCAATCAGAACTATTCAAAAACACATTATAAACCAATCAAAACTAACCATTATTTACACCAGAATCAAGAACTAACTAGTTTACGCAGTTAAAGACAGACTTAGAAACGAGGAAGTGAGATTTGAAAGAATTTTTAATAGATAGAAGAGAAAAGGAAGAAAAAAATTAATAGTTCACCACAGAGAAAAAAAAAAGATTCGTGGAAAGCTTGAAAGAAAAGTTTAATAAATGGATGCATAGAAAAGATGAATAATTGAGAAAAAATAATAACTGCTAAATGCAAAATCACGAATGGTTCCAAAGTTAAAAAAAATGTATAATTTGACTTTAGGGAAATAATGAGATGAAGGAAGAGAGAGATAAAGAGAAAGAGAGATTAAGAGAGATAGAAAGTGAATCAGAAAGTAAGAGAAACAAATAGAGAGAGAGAGAAAGACCAAACTACAAAAATAAATAGACAAGAAAGAAAGAAAGAAAGAAAGAAAGAAAGAAAAAGAAAGAAAGAAAGAAAGAAAGAAAGAAAGAATAGAAAATAAAGGAGAGAAATAAAGAAAGGAAGTGAGAAAGAGGGTAATAAACAGGTAGAAAAGAGAGAAAAAAGATAATAACACCAGGGTGATGATATTACTTTACATATTCTTTATTCCTTTCTCCCTCTATCATCAATTTTCTCTTTCATTTGTCTCTTATTTTTTTTCTATATAACCAACCTTAACCTTAATTAACCTAACCTAACCTAACCTAACCTAACCTAACCTAACCTAACCTGACTTATTACAACCAAACCTAACCTAACTTAACCTACCTTATCCTACCTGAGCATAATCTAAGCCTAACCAAATGTAACCAATTGTACCATAACCAAACCTACCTTAGTCTAACCAAACATACTTTAACCTACCCTAACTTAACCTACCCTAACCTAACCTACCCTAACCAAACCTACCCTACCCTACCCTAACCTAACCTACCCTAACTAGAATCTCAAATGCAAATCTGACGCCATATACAATAATTTCAAACATCCTTCAATTAAATCTCTCTATATTAGCCGAAGTTAAGTTAGGTTAAGTTAGGTTAGGTTAGTAGACCATCCTGAACCATTCCTATAGATTTCATGAGAAAAAATTTCCTTCAACGTGTGAATTATTGAGGAATTGGCAACGTTATCGTGATGGTTTCCACAGTGACCATTAATCGCTGTGGACTTGATATATCACCGTTTTTTCCCGAGGTCTTAGCCACCCATGGGTCGAATTCGTTAATGACTCTCTCTCTCTCTCTCTCTCTCTCTCTCTCTCTCTCTCTCTCTCTGTCTCTCTCTCTCTCTCTCTCTCTATTCCTATCATAGTCACAATTTACTCGTCTGGTTTTATTTAACATATTCTGCTTATACATTTATAAGGTTTGGTATCCATTTACAGCATACGTAGTTGGACTGGGAATGCCCCGGGATCGAACTACAGTCCAAAGAACAACATAAAACACTCAATAAACTACAATGTCTATGGGGTACCAATGTAGTGTGTATTGTGTGCGAGAGAAGGTGAAGAACACAGTATCTAGTTAGGTAAAAAAAGAACAGCGTGAGACTATGGGATGTGTACTACAGTAGACTCTCACCAGCGCTTCTCAGTATTCATATCGACCAGGTTACAAGGTGAATAATGAAGAGTGAAGTAAGGGAGGTGGGAATAGGAGGGGAGGAAGCCTTTACGAATTATTTAACAGGGTATAAGAGACAGAAAAAAAAATATACACGGGAGGAAGAGAAGAAAAAAATCATGAAAACGTTGGATGATTATTATTAGCAAGTGTAAGTGAATTGAGGAAGGGAGAGATGTGAATAGAAAACGTAACTTGATCTTTAGGAGAA
The DNA here is from genome assembly GCF_018991925.1 of Homarus americanus. Taxonomy (NCBI): domain Eukaryota; kingdom Metazoa; phylum Arthropoda; class Malacostraca; order Decapoda; family Nephropidae; genus Homarus; species Homarus americanus. Next base: position 167,627 of record NW_024735424.1, on the reverse strand, counting down.
GAAAATAGGAACTTAGAAAGGGAGAAACTAATTAATTCCCCCTTACTGTAGGAACTGGATATTGTGAATGGTTACGCCAAACACAAAGTCTCCTACGATAGTACACGAGGCATAATTCCAGGATAAAACTTTCCTTCACCCCTTTCTAAAAAAATATTCCATCATATCCAACCTTTTACCCTTATTACTTTCAAAACAAAAGAAAATATTTAACCAAACCATCTACAACAAACACAACTATAATGTCACACGCCAATGGTATAAATAATCTTTAATCGAGAAAAACAATAAATATCACAACACGGCGGAGGAAACCGAGTCACAATAAGGACCCAGTTCGTCACAAGGGTTTCCGGGAATGTAATGACGGCGGCGTGTCGCATCTCAACATTCCACAAGCATTTCCCGTCTACCCCCCCTCTCTCTCTCTCTCTCTCTCTCTCTCTCTATCTCTCTCTCTCTCTTTCTCTCTCTCTCTACACCCCTAGCGACAGTTTTGCATTAATTTGTGAGCCTTTGTACAGTGAGGTGTGAAGTACCTGTGTTTCATGTGAGTCAGCTTTGTATATGGTATATTTCGGTCCCTCCTCTCGTGGAAATTTGGGTCTAGTGTTTTTTTTTTTTTTTTTTTTTTTTTTTTTTTTTTGGTGTGCTGGTTTATCTGTATTTGTTTATGTTTTGTGTTTGTCTATTTTATGTTTTGTATTTTTTTTTCTCCTGTGTGTGTTTGTTTTTTACTCTGTTTTCTCTCTTTTTCCTCTCTCTCTCTTTCTCTCTCTCTCTCTCTAACCTAACCTAACTCTTCCATTGTATAAACATTTCCTCGTTTACTTTACAGAAATATACACAAACACACATGAGCCTTCTGTCCATCAACATTCCCTTCAATTATACACAATATTATTCTACCATCAATTAACAATTATTGACAAAAACATCAACTGCGGGAAGAGGAGGGGGTGAGGGGGGAGGGGAACGTGTGTATATAATCGAATGTCCTTAATTATCATAAACGTTGCGTATAATTCACGTGTAATTGTACAGTAGACGGGCGTATAATTTGGTAAATATTAGATTTGGGTTAAAATTACTATATCAGTTGTATAAAGGCGCGTAATTGTGTTTATTTATATATCAGCTGTGCCAAGAATGGAAGGTATTAATTAATTCCGTGTTATGGTAAATAGTTTTCTTTTTTTTGTAACCTGTACCATGCACGTTCTGAAACTATTGTATCCTAGCATTTCTGAACATCACAGCAACTTATTCTGAGACTACTGTTACCCTAGGAACCTTCTCTACAAGTCTGGAAGTCTCAGTAACCTGCCCTGAGACCCATAAGTCCTAGCAACCTTACCTAATACCCATATCCTAGCTACATGCCCCCGTGACCTAGTTCTCATCTCAACCTCTCTTTAATAAGACCGGGAAGTCCCAGCATCCTCCCAGCGTTGGATACTGTGAAACGCGAGGCAGCGATCGATGGTCTGGAGGAGAGAAGAGAAGAGAAGAGAAGAGAAGAGAAGAGAAGAGAAGAGAAGAGAAGAGGATAAAGTGTGTGTGTGTGTGTGTGTAAATGTGTGTCAGGTCCTATAATCTAGATATTATTCCTTCACATCCCCTGTCAATAACATGAACCTTTAAATAACAGAAGAAAAAAAAAGTCAGAAAATTTTACCCCTTGAACCGACCACTAAAATATACACACCTCTAACCAGTGTGTCCGCATACCATCATGAACAGGTAACTCATACTAATTATCTAACCATACCTTTACATTACGACTGAAAATTATCGACTAATTATAGGTGTAGAGTGAATATTAGAAGGCCTGTATCACCTAAGGGTTTATTATAGAATTTTGCGCCAATATCAGGTTATCTATTTTTAGCATTGATGGTCTGATTACGTGTGTGGTAAAAATAGTAAGAGATAGAAACCAATTTGATGAGGAATGTTCTTATTTGGTGATTGAGAGATAATGTTGAGATAAGAGATGTTTATTATGGGTCTCTCTCTCTCTCTCTCTCTCTCTCTCTCTCTCTCTCTCTCATCCTAAGAGTGATATGACCTTTTATGTTTAGATGTACTCAGGTCACCCTAAGATTGACCTTGTACTCTACGTTTAACACAGTCCCGGTTGAGATAAGACTTAATTAGTTTTCTCGGGAACCAGGTCAAATAATTATCTCACCTGGTTTAAGGTATTGTTGTTGACTTCTTGAACTAGGCTGAGGTCAACACCATTAATCGCCTCAGAGTGGTTAGGTTAGGTTAGGTTACGTTTGGTTTGATATGATAATTTAATATTCGTGTTTCTCTGTTCACTAAGAGCGAGGCGTGTTGAGGTAAGCTTCTGAGTGTTGTATATGTAACACGTGTGAATAATGTAGGATGGTTTGCTGGCTGGTAATCCTGAGCCTCCGGGAGAGAAGGAAGGAAGGAAGGAAGGAAGGAAGGAAGGAAGGAAGGAAGGAAGGAAGGAAAGAAGGAAGGAAGTGACAAAATTTACATTTGTTCTACAGAGTAACATCACAGTCTGAACATAAAAGGGAATTTGTTATATACCAAACGTCAGTGATTATTATTTAGTTTTTAATTACTAAACTACACGAGATGGATACAGCGCTTACCTCCTGACTTAAAAGATAAGGTGATTTTTTTTTTTTACCGAGGCGCCTCCACTCCATCCAGCTGTAAATGGGTACCTAACTTTACAGGTTGGGTTAAGAGAAGATGGTTGATTGCAGTTCTGGCCACACTGCCTCATTGTGTACAGCAAAGAGAGGTATGTGTCTGAGGTGTGTTGTAACCATCCTATACGACCCCTAACGACACAGAAAGACGCTTATTTTATAGGTTGAGAAGCCACACATCTCTTAATAGACTAACTCAATACACCACAAAGTTAGGTTAGGTTTAAGTTAATATTCCATGTTGGATAAAGTCTGGGTTAACTAGGAGTAAGTTAGTTAGAGGTAGGTAAGTTAAGGTTAGGTTAAGTCAATTTACATTATATTAGAGAAAGTTTACGTTAAATCAGGATAGTTTTGGGAGAGTTTATGTTAAGTTAGGCTCTGAAGATTAGATATTCTCACACCTCATCGATCGTTAATTAGACACAAAAACTCACCTGTTACACCTGAGAATAGAAAATTATACCTACAGTAGAATCTTTACTAACCTGTCGTGTTCACCTGAAGAACACCTGTATTACCTTTCATCTAACTTAATTATTACACGTAGCGGTACAGTACAGGTACAGTTACAATTACAACACATTACAAGATAAAAACACTAGTTATTTTCATGTATCATAATGTCAGGTATAACTCCAATTACAGGTACAGTTTTAATTACAGGTATAAATTCAAATCGAGGTAAAGCTTCAAGTACAGGTAAAAATTATATAAAAAACACAAAAATATTAATAAAAACTCTAAATAAACGCACATTATTCTCCCACATTATCACATACACATAAACATTATACATACATATAAACACACACATACAAATATATCTTTAAAACTAAAACAATATACAAACACTATTCATTACTGCTCAGTCAGGCAAGTCACTTCTTATAAAAAAATCCTTCACTCAAATTACCGCTTGAAGGAAAGTAGGCATAGCTGTCAAGATATCGTGTTAAACCTATTTTAATTTGTGATTTGTTTGGTTCATAGTTGCTGTAGTCTTACCCAAAGTTCCCTGTCACGACACACAGACACACACACACACGCTAACACACATTACACACACATATATACGTACAGACAAACACACACACACACACACAGTCCATGCCAACAATGCTAAAGAGAAGTTAAATTGAAATTGTCTTTTTAATTCACAACGTAAGACCAGTGCCGAAAATTATACAGAAATTGTGAGGAAGTTGGGTAAAGGAGAGAGAGAGAGAGAGAGAGAGAGAGAGAGATGGACGAAACGGTTTCCTGTCACTCTTTTCCCTTTTATCTTCTTCGGTGGATCTAAAAGAGAGAGAGAGAGATAGAGGAAGGGTGAGAAAGGGGTGAGAAAAAGAGACAGACAGACAGAGATAAAGATACAAACAGTTAGATAGATCGACAGACAGACAGACAGACAGACAGACAGACTTTTCCCTGGGTAGACTTTTCTCTTTGTGATTCTCGATAATGAATTAAACAGACAATAAAAAGAGAGAGAATAAAGACACAGAGACAAGATCAGGAGAGATAGACAGACACGAAGGAGGTTAACATAAAAAAAAATTCAGAATGAGAGACAGAGCAAAAAAAATAGACCAAGAGAAAGAGAGAAAGAATGAACAAGAGACTGAAACTTGACGATGGAAAGAGAGGAGCTAAAGTTTTTAATCCAAACGCCATCGGCCATAAAACAAACTTTTAAAGGCTCCTTCTACAAGAGTTTGGTCGACATGTTCCTTCTTCCCGGCAGGTACTAACAAGCTACTGACCTGTGTTGTCGGTCCAACTTGTTCCTGTCAAGACGGTGAATGGTTGTAATATTTCTCATCCTAAGTTGAAACACTCCTCGTGAGCTTCTCCTTGATGTTGGGAAAACTTTGAATTGATTAAATGAAAAAAAAGTGAAAATCTGGGTTTTATTTTGTTTTCTTTTTTCAGACAGACAGACAGACAGACAGACAGACAAAATTATTCCTCCCATTTTCATGTCTTTTTCAGTTAGAACTTCTCTCGTGAGGTTCCGGTGTTTAGTAAAGAGGGAAATTAAAGGTTTTCGTTTGACAGTCGAGAAAACATATGATTTTGTTGTCAATGAACTCACTACACTGAAGAACAATCATCATCTTTCCCGAATAAAATATTGTAGGCATTTTTGCTGTTTTAATTTTAGTTGTTTTAAGTGCTAAGGTTTATCAATAGACATTTCTCATCACGTTACAAAAAGGACAAAGAAATTAACACTCTAATACCGATAAGAAGTTGAGAAATATCGTTGTAGGCTAAGCTTTACCTCACAGTATAATTTGTCACGCCTTCCCTCACAATCTCACCCCATCGTAACCTTCCCCAGGACGCTACTAACCTGCCCACCTTGCCACACCTCCATACATCAACCTCGACCATCTATCTTCCCCCAAATGCTTCCCCCCTGACTTCTCAAAATCTGGAAATTCTCAACACAACATCTCACAATATATCATCCACTGACCTCCATTTATATCTTGATCAAAAGTTCTGTAGCCGTCCAGTCCCTTATTTTATCAACTATTCTATTATTTGTGTTAATTTAAATACGTTTCATTAAATATTGTTTTACAGTATTGTGTAGTTCTCTTGCCCCTTCACTAAAGCTGTACTACTTCAGCTTTACTCTCCACACTAAGCTTATACATCATTGGAGTTCTGTTTAAATTAAATAAACATCCCATGAGCTTTGTTTCTCGTGACATTATTGAGGTGATTATCAAAGACGTCAAAACCTAACGTATCTTGCATATCTACAGTAACTATTCCTCTTATTCAGTGTAAACATGATCTATATCACGAGTCCATCCATCGGTTATTGCTGGCCAGTTCTCATACCGCTACAGAGGAGGAAGAGACCGTATTAAACAGATACCTTATACTACTCACCCCCATACACATGATGACCCATTAAATATTCCCCTTAGTCTTCCCATTTATTTCCCCCCTTGAGAGGATAAATATTTCCACCATATACCAAGATTTTTACTAAAGCTCGTTCTATCACTGCTGTATAAGTCATCTGTCTGTAGTGATGGATTACTGTGGGGTATTTCGTGTTTCCTCGTCTCTACCACCACCCAGTAACAGCCTCGGTTCTTGTACAGTAGCAGTTGGATTTTTTTGTATGTTGGTAAATTTTTTTTTGTGTTTATTTCCTAACTTCTCATGTAATCTGTTTTCAGTAGTTATTTAGTTTGTGTGTTTGTTTTATTGACATTGTAATATAACCCCAACGATTAACTCTTATTTCTTCTTCTCTCACTATGGTAATCTTCCTTAACATTAACATTACCATTAACATTGACCTTAACATTAACAATGACCTTTACCATTGACCATTACCATTAACCAAAATATTAACAATAAGAAAAAACTTCATTATCCAAACACACCTCGCTAGCTGTCTGAACTTCCTTACACAGTTATTTCTATGTTACTGATCCTCCATCTTACCAACACTCTCCCTAAGGATCTCCAGGCTCTTATCTCCGACAGCTGCGGGTCCTTGTGTCACTCCTGGGGTAAGTTTATCATCAAAACTGGCACTTTACACCCATAGTACTTACGGTCAGTGCCAGAACTTATTTATAGATATGTTTTCAGAGGTCAGTATGTGTGTGTGTGTGTGTATCTGCGTGTGTGTGTGTATGTGTGTGTGTGTGCATGTGTGTGTCTGCGTGTGTGTGTGTGTATCCAGTTACCACCCAAAATTGCTAAACTATCTTCTTAAAGCCTGAACCAAGACGGAAATTCAACAGCTGTGAGAATTTGCTGTTTTCATTTACTTCCCATGGTCAGTCTGTCTGTATTGATAAACGTTCAGCTTATGGAGTTTTATAATGCACTTTAGCCTGGTCAATACCTTACCACTGAGAGGAAGGGACTTTACCATATCTTAGAGGACGGGACTTGTTTTTCTCACCTTCTTGACGTCTCTCTAGGGCCCTACAACACAATGGGCTGTTCGGTTGTTATTCATAGGTAAACTCTTATTTTTACTCTTACATGTGTGAAAGATGTGGTGGCACTAAGAGGGGGGGGGGGAGAATATATACATAACCTACATATTTTTTTTTTCTGAAACCATAATCTTTCTTCCCAAACACTTTATATTTCTCTTTGCTTCTGTTTTACATTTATATTTTTTTGTGTTTTTTTTACGTTTATTCGTATTATTTCTACTGCATATCAGGGATGAAAACATTATCTCTACCATTCCTATTGTATTTAATGCCTTTAAACTCAACATAACCTTTCCTTACTCAGATCATTTGAAGATTAGAACCCCAGCTTATTTCATCATAAGTTTATCACACCCAAAGGCTAACCTAACCTAACCTAACCTAACCTATCCTAACCTAACCTAACCTAACCTAACCTAACCTATCCTAACCTAACCTAACCTATCCTAACCTAACCTAACCTAACCTATCCTATCCTAACCTAACCTAACCTAACCAAACCTATCCTAACCTAACCAAACCTATCCTAACCTAACCAAACCTATCCTAACCTAACCTAACCTATCCTATCCTATCCTAACCTAACCTAACCTAACCTATCCTAACCTAACCTAACCTAACCTAACCTTTTTACACAGCATCCTCTTCTTATTCTCCTCTCCATCTCTCACATACTTTCTCTCCTTCTCTCACACGTCAGGTCAGGCATTCCAACACACAGGTCTTCAGTGTTTCAGCCCCAAGTGAGAAAAATAATATCGCCTGCAGTTTGAAGTTTCAGTAAAGAGCTACATGAATCTACCTGAGAGAGAGAGAGAGAGAGAGAGAGAGAGAGAGAGAGAGAGAGAGAGAGAGAGAAAGAAAGAATTCCCACTTCCTATCTTTCATCTAAACCCGGAAACGTATTGAAGTTCCATAAGGGAAAATATACGAAAAAAAAAACAAGGGAAGAAAAATATTAAAAACCCTATTACAGGGAATGTTGGTTGTCATGGGCAGAATATTAAAGCATAGCAGGAAGTGATAACTCTAATACAAACGAGAAAATAAGAGAGAAAAAAATAGAAAACAGATCATAACTTTAATTTAAAATACACCAAACGATAGATAAAGGTGATGTTTCTTCCAGTCATAATATTCAGATATAACAAGAGATGTAGCATAGGTAAATATAAGAATAATTAAAATATTCCAGATAATGTGGTTAAAATATTAAAGGATAACAGAGGTATAATTCTGCTTAGATGGAACAGTATCATTATCTCCCTCGTACTACGTATTCGTGATGTAAAGATGTAAATCAATGTTTAATTCGATTTACGATGGATTTTTCGCTACTGAATGGAAATGATTTTGTGTATGGACTTATACTCTGAGAGATTGACTCACTGACAACCGAATGGACGGAGGTAGGAACTGACAGGTGTAACTCAATATAACATCTCATCTCTTCTCCTCTCCTCTCCTCTCCTCTTCTCTCCTCTCCTCTTCTCTCCTCTTCTCTCCTCTCCTCTCCTCTCCTCTCCTCGCCTCACCTCATCTTCCACGGGATAGATACATCAAAAATAGTTTCAATTGTAACAGCTGTCATTGTATCATCCACCCCCTCCCCCCCACAAAAAATAATGTCATTGTATTCATTACTTTCTGACCGACGGCGTCATTCTCGTAATAAATTCACCAGATAATTAGGAAACCCATAATGGAGTCATTTCACCTGGGAGTTTAATATTCACATGAAATTACATTGAGCAGCGTTAGGGAAAAATATTAATTAACAGGCGGACTTTTTTTTTTTTACGACAGTTTTGATTCAATGGAGTGACGAGTGATCTAAAGAACGACGGATAAAGATGAAGTTTTTTTTTTATGTGACACCAGCTACGAGGGTACGAGTGTGGGGTGAGTGGAAAGAGGGGAGGAAGAGGTGAAGAGAGTGGAAAGGGAAACGGTGAAGAGAGATGGAAGGGGGGAGATGATGAAGAGAGAGAGAGAGAGGGAAAGGAGATGGTGAAGAATGGGGAAGGAAGGAGAGGATAGGAGAGGGGAGAATAGATGAGGAAAGTAAAAAAGGTAGAAAAAGAGAGATGGGGAAGGATGAGAGTTGGTACAGACACAAATAAAAGGGGAAGGACCAGTATTAAGTGAGGAGATTAAAGGGTGTTGATGGGAGGTGAGTCAGCTGTTGTTTGCAGATGATGCTGCTCTGGTGGGCCACTCAGACGAAAAAAAATGCGACTGTTAGTGAATTAGTTTCCCAGCTGTGTGTAATAGGAGTCAACAGAAAATGTAAACAAAAGAAAAAGTGACGAAATTTTATAAAAAGGAGATAAGAGAAATAAATAGAAAGAGAGAGTGTGAGTGTGTGTGTGTGTGTGCGTATCTCATAAATGATCAATAAGGTCAACATCATGAAAAAGACACACCCACTCCCGGCCGGCGTCAATAAGGCGAGTTACGACAACAACGGAGCACGACCTTGAGCCCAGTCGTCTATGTAGTCAACAAGACACTGAAAGACAACAGCTGGTAGGATGCGTCACTAACAGGTTGGAACGTCCTCAGTGATCCCCAGAGCCTCCTCCTCACACACACATCACCTGCACCATCACCTGTAATGATAGTATTACAGATCAACACCACACGATAATAGACTGATATATATATAGTGTGTAGATAACCAGAGCAAAACAAATACGAAAAGATTCAAGCAATTTCATGTTTATTCATATTTTTGGGGGGAACTCTACGAATACCTGTTCATTTTTTTCTTGGTGGTTATTTTAGAATATTTCTTCACCTCCTCAAACTTTACAGCACGTCTTACCTGTCCCACACTACACAGGAAACACTATTATGTATCCCAGTACAAAGAGATGTGGCAGCCTGGCCTGATAATGAGATGACGTAGCCCACAGCACTCGCATAATTAAAGTTACATAGCGGTTCTCTCCTCCTTCTTGTTTAAATTCCCGATACTGAAGCTTCTTCACCAGGAGCTAACATTCGGGTTGCCAAGCTTCAATAACAGCTTCAACCAGAGTTAGGGAGAGAACCTGTGATGGTATGCTGTCGGCCGCTCGGGATCTCTTATGGGTCACAAGCTTCTTCCTTGCCAAAAACTTTTATTTAGGAAACGGTAGACATACTGGATACCTGGGTGATACTCACAACATGTGCACTAACAAGACGAAGATTCATACGCTTTTTACTAAGTTACACTGACAGGAAAACAAATTAAGAAATACTAAGGTTAGCAAAAACTTCAAGAGAAATACTTAAAATTTGCAGAAAAAGAAAATTGAGATACTTCGGTCATATACCTGTAATTAGGGATCAGGGGATAATGACAAAAATATTAATAGGCAAAGTTGAGGGTAGGAGGGCCAGGGGAAGGCAGAGACTAGGATGGATGAATTTAATTGTAGGTCCCCAGAGATATACAAAATCTTGGATTGATAAAAACAACCTGAAAACGTTTAGAGTGGAGGACTGTGGTCGCCAACCCTCAGATATAAGTACGTTTCATTAATTGATTCAGGTTGATTTTACTATGTTTCTACGTTTAAGTTGATTTGATTGTCCTTAGTATTTAAATATCGTAGAAATGTAAGAGAATATGTTAGCCTGATATGCATAATGCCGAAACAAAACACTCGTATGTTAAGCCATCGTTGATTGGCTGAGCTGAACCTCCCGATTTTGTAAAGCCTCACACGGTTGGTGAACAAAATAAACTTCGTTCCACCTTTTAGTAATCTGTCGAGTGTGTGATGTTGTTTAGTCTATTATGAACTGTTAGTAGTTGATAAAATAGCGGAGAGTGCTTTAAAGACCAAAACCAGATGATAATTGTCGCTTTGGCTTATTTGATAACCGGATTAGTTAGTCTGTATTATACGGCTTCTAAAGTGTCGGGCAGATACTGTATTAAGGGTTAGAACATAATACAGTCCCTAATAAATTGGTTCTTTATAATTTGCATACATTCTGTCAGGTAGCAAACTCACCCTACTGCAACAAGCCTTTCTAAACAAATACTTATAACCGATGTTAACTTCTTCTCTATAATCCCGATATAAGGAATTGTCATCAGTCATGCAAGTATTCAGTGGATCATCTGAGTCATCATAGTTAAAACCTGAGTGTGATGACGTGTAATGATAAACCAGGATGGCCGGTCCAAGGGCCACCTAGGAGTGAATTTGTTTAAGTTGTAGAAGCTGTCGCCAACACAACAACCACACCCTGAGTTAACGAGCTGCATGACCCCGTGTTTAAGGTGTAGAAGCTGTCGCCTACATGACAACCACACCCTGAGTTAACGAGCTGCATGACCCAGTGTTTAAGGTGTAGAAGCTGTCGCCAACACAACAACCACACCCTGAGTTAACGAGTTGCATGACCCAGTGTCAGGGAATAGTCCGAGAAAACCGGACAACTCGCCTACTGCACTGGCTAACCATTACCCCGGAATACGATCCCAAATCGATTAACATCCAGGTTCCCAATTACTGCTGGGTAGACAGAGGCAAATGGTGTAAAGAAACATGCCTAGAGTTTCACCCTGCCCGAGGGTCGAACCCTGGTCCGCTGGCTTGCGAAATGAGCAAGCTGACCACTACACACACACACACATCCTTAGCCACGGTCGGTCATCCCACATAGCTCTTCCATGATGGCTGAGACACTACCAACATCTAGGTCAAAATGTTCTTCCATAAACACTAACACAACTACAGCCACGTCTCATATATAAAGATAATTAGATATTGTCTCACTCCGCTGGGTAATTATGCCCGAGAGACTCCGACAGTGTGGATTATCTCTCTCTCTCTCTCTCTCTCTCTCTCTCTCTCTCTCTCTCTCTCTCTCTCCTACTCACCCTCGCTCGCCTCTCTCTCTCATTCTCTCTCTCTTAATTATCAAAATACACCAAGGTCTGCCAGCCATGTTTCCTTGACAAGTGGTTTACGAAGAAACTCTAAATGCTGACAGAAATATTATTATTACACTGGACTAAATAACATAACCAGTAGTTCAGTTTTTCTCAAAGACTTAGAGAAGAATATGACACACACTGAGTTCTTCTGGATTACTTTAAACCTTAAGATTAACCACACTTAGATTAACCACACCTTAACCTACCCTTAACCCCCTCCTCTCCTCTCTTAGTATTGGCTAATTATAAGGTATAATCTGATGGGACTAATCTTTATGTGGTCTAATTTTTATTTTATTTTTATATTATTGAAATTAATCTTTTTATTTACTCACATTAAACAAAATTCCGTGTTTTTTTGTTTAGTGTTTTTTTTTCATTCGATTAAAATTCTAAAATTACGTTATGACTGAAAAAAAAAGACGAAGTTGAATACAAAGGAAGAAACGCGAAGGAAATATTTAAAACTTCTGGGAACAAAAGGTAATAAACGTCACTTGAATGCAGATTTTTAATATACTCTCAAAAGCTTTCATTATTTTCTTTTCTTTTTGTTGAATGAAATTTTATTGAATCTCAGTTTCTTCCTGATTTATGGGTGCGGTCATTGGTATTATATAAGATACGATTATAGGAGACAGACAGACAGGCAGACAGACAGACAGACAGACAGACAGACAGACAGACAGACAAACAGACAGACAGACAGACAGACAGAGATTGAAAAAAGAAAGAAACAGAGGAATAAAGGAGAAAGACACAATGACAGAATGCAAGAAAGAGACAGAATAAAAGAGATAAAAACAAAATGAGATAGAGAAAGAAAGAGAGAATGACAGAAAAAATAAATAAAATGAGAAACAGAGAGACGGATAAGAAAAAAAATATCCAAATTATTGTATAAATGTTTCTCAGTACGTCGATGGGAATAGTGTTCTAACTTGTTGACAAATTGAACATTTAGCGAGATGCAATTATGAATTAGTGTCGTAATTACTGATAATGATGTTGTTGGCTATATTTGAGGGTAAAATTCAACGTTCAATGAAGTATTTTTATCCCAGTATTTCGATGATTGAACTTTTTTTATATATATTATCAGCTAAAAAACTACCTGGTTTATACTGTAATTAAAAAAACATATATTTATTAAAAGTTTGGTCATAGGTAATTAAGAAGGAATTTTGAAAGGTTTTAAATAATTATTTCCTCATTAATTGTATCTAATTAAATCGATAAAATTAATAATTGGGACTAAATTGAACTTGATAATAGAACCAAGATAACTAACTACCGTCCTCACAGTCAAGTCAGAGGTGTTAAGTAGTTCCACCTGTCATGTACCTGAATAATTACCACAGGTGTAATAATTTGCTGGAAATACTGTGTTCATATATAGTTCTCCCGGCCATTTGGTAATATTAAAGGGACATGTTCGATCCAGGTATCGTCTTAATGCTCTATTTTGTCTTCTCTTTGGGGGACGTCATCTTCATTCATTCATTCATTCATTCATTCTCATCTTCACCTGCCCCTGGCCCCTCCATAACCTTGAAATCTAACTATTGATGTCTCTTCCATTATCCCTCCAGAGTTAATTATGTGGAGAAAGTGACTCATTTTCCTCCTCATTTTATCTTATTCTGGAAATTTTAAGTAATTATTTCATCACTTTTGTCAGTTTTGGGGATTTTTCTCGTTAGTGTTCCTATCAGCATTATTGTTTTTCTTCGTATTCGTCTATAATATCACATTACAAAGGCCTCTAACCTCTTTCTGGTGTCTGCTGAAGGTGTTCACGCTTCTGGCCCATACAACAGTACTGGCCATACAACAGTACTGGCCATACAACAGTACTGGCCATACAACAGTACTGGCCATACAACAGTACTGGCCATACAACAGTACTGGCCATACAACAGTACTGGCCATACAACAGTACTGGCCATACAACAGTACTGGCCATACAACAGTACTGGCCATACAACAGTACTGGCCATACAACAGTACTGGCCATACAACAGTACTGGCCATACAACAGTACTGGCCATATTAACAGTATCAGCTATACTACAGTACTGGCCATACAAGATTACATATCTTTCTTTCAATTTAATCTATACACCTACCATAACAGCAACATTATTATCAAATACACACAATTTCCTACTCGTTACTTCCTTGCTCACCATCAATTTTTATTATTTTAGAATTTACCTAGTAACAACCTTCCCATAGTATTGTCTGTAGATCTATTAACTCTCAAAACCAAATTCTTAGCCATTTTCATCGTAATCTGTTGCCTAGCGTTATAAGACCCCTTCACTAAACGACACATTGGATATGATAGTATTTGACACAGCTAACTCCAACTCTAACCCAATCCCAATCCTTAACCTAACTTCATCCTTAACCTAACCCCTAACCTGTCCTAAATTCCCAACCCAAGTCCGGTATAATATGACAAATTGGCAGGACCCCTGGGGTTCGGTTAAGTCTCAGAACTCTCTCTCTGCCTTCTCGTCCGTCTCACTGAAGTCTATTATTTAATATCATCAGGAAATTTCTCACCCGCATCTGAGCTTCAGTCGCTCCATTGACCGAAATGATGACAATACCCATACCCGGGGAACTAGGTGATGATATTACATTTTCTTCCTCCTCTTGAGTCTATTCTTTCTCTCTTCCTCTTCATTCTCCTCCTCCCTCTTCCTCTTTCCTCCTACTCTTCCTCTTCCTTCTACTCTTTCCCTCTTCCTCCTCCTCTTTCCCTTGGTCTTTCTTTTTTTTCTTCCTCGTCCCTTCCTCTTCCTCGTCCTCTTCCTCTTAATCTTCCTCTTCCTCTTCCTCTTCCTCCTACTCTTCCTCTTCCTCTTCCTCTTCCTCTTAATCTTTCTCTTTCTCTTCCTCTTCCTCCCTTTCCTTCTACTTCGACAAGTTAAAGTAAACAGCCAGGGAAACAGACAAACATCAACTTCTTTGACAATTAGGCAAGAAATCTACTTCAATCAGGATAATATTAATTAATCACTACAACCAAGCGAATAGTTTTTTTCCCCCAGAGAAGACGAATCCCATCTCGAACTACCGAACCGAACTTCCAAAGACGACGTGTCAGCGAGGGAATAGAGATGGGCAATACGTATTCTGTCCCTCCCTTGAGATATCAGAAACAGATAAAAAGATTCAGTCACACCCAGATACTCAGCGTAAGAGGACGGTCGCCTTAGCCTTAATCACAGGGAAGAACATAGTAACCTCCAGCTGGACCAAATCTGCCGAATAAGCTTTTGCCATGCTAATGAAGACGTGGGCTATATAATTATTTGTGTCAAGAGGTGAGTAACTACTGTTTTGAATGAGTGTCTGTATGTAAGTTTAATAGTTCTAGGTGCTGGATGAGCTTGAGAGAGAGAGAGAGAGAGAGAGAGAGAGAGAGAGAGAGAGAGAGAGTGTGTGTTTTATAATAGTTATGCTTAATATAGAGTTGTTGAAGTTATAGTGGACATACAACTTCACGTTCAACATATATCAAACGAAAACATGAAAGTCTCATGAAGTAGAACAGTTATAGCAGTGAAAATAATGAACGCATAAAGATCAATGCTCAGGTGCCACTAGATTTAAGTTGTTTTCAAAAGATATCCAACATAATTCTGTTTGATCTTCATAATGGAGTATATATGAATGTGTTGAATGATTCATACATCAGAGAGCGAAAAAAAAAAATACGTTTTACAGTCGGCCGTGGTTCCAAGGTTCGGTTTGGGATTCAGAATAATGAAACAGGTTACCGGATTTTTATGGGTTGGTTGTCCTGTTGTGTTTAGATTATAATAAATTGTGAAAAAAATATAAAACAAGAGATAAACACATCACTATGTTTATATAACAGAGGCACATAATATACATCAGTGTTGAGGCGGGTCCTTGTGTTGATGACAGCAGCACAATCTAGGGTGCCAGTGACCTCGGCCCACGGTAACTTCGGCCCAGTGACCTCGGCCCAGCGACCTCGGCCCACGGTAACTTCGTCCCAGTGACCTCGGCCTACGGTAACTTCGTCCCAGTAACCTCGGCCTACGGTAACTTCGGCCCAGTGACCTCGGCCTACGGTAACTTCGGTTCAGTGACCTCGGCCCACGGTAACTTCGGTCCAGTGACCTCGGCCCATGGTAACTTCGGGCCCATTGACCTCAGCCCATTTTATAGTGATTTCAAGCACCATCATACATTGCCCATTCCCCCCAACTCCTCCCTTAGACACACACAGACACACACACACACACACACACACACACACACACACACACACACACACACACACACACACACAGCCTATGTTTTAACAGCTCCCAAATGTATTCTACCTGGCTAGTGACCCGCTGATACACTATTCCTTCAACACACACACACACACACACACACACACACACACACAGCCTATGTTTTAACAGCTCCCAAATGTATTCTACCTGGCTAGTGACCCGCTGATACACTATTCCTTCAACAACCTGGTCTGGTCAGAGAGTCCTTACCTGGTCTACACTTAACTAGATTACCTAACCTAAACTAACCTAACCTAACTGGATGAACACTCGCTCTTCCTGTCCAAATGAACCAAATTGAGGTACATTATTCTCTTCACAAAAGGTCCTCCCACACTGAAGGTTTTACAGGTTCTACCAAGAGAAAACACGTACTTCTCATCGCCAAATGAACCACGCCAAATCAGCCAAGTTCTGGACACAAAAATTCTCCCACACACTACAGTAGGTTCCTCACCATGGAAACACACTACCTGGCGTGATTAGATCGACCTACTCCTTCTGCTCCCCCTCCTCCTGCTCCCCCTCCTCCTGCTCCCCCTCCTCCTGCTCCCCCTCCTCCTGTTCCTCCTCCTCCTCCTCCTCTTGGGGCTTCAGTGACACCTGACAGGGAAAACGGACAAATTATAGGTGGAGGTGAGGCAAGTCGACCACCTTCTCACCTGGAAACTGAGACATTCCATTAAAACTTTGCTCGGGGGGAAGACTTGGTGGTCATCAGCAGTATGTAGCTAACGTGAAGGGTTCTTATGAGAGATGCACACCGTTAGAGGCTGGAGGGGGTCTTTCCACCACCCCCCACCCCCACCCCCTCTGTCGACTGGCACACAAGCGGACTGAAAATGTTAGTGAGAAAGAAAAAACAAGAAGGAGGGGTGAATAACGTCGTTGAAAGGAAGGAGAGAATTGAATGAATCTTTCACTATTTACGATGAAGGAAAGAATGGTAGCGTAATGATCTGTTCTCTCTCTGTCTCTCTCTCTCTCTCTCTCTCTCTCTGTCTGTCTGTCTCTCTCTCTCTGGATAAAGAAATAAACATGGGAAAAAGAGAGAAAAGAGACGGAGAGAGTAAGAAAATACAAAGAAAATGAGGTACAGAAAGAAAAAAAATAAGAAAAGGATAAGATAGAATGACATCTACTGTACCTTTAATCATAGAGAGACAGGTAAGAGACAGGTAAGAGACAGGTAAGAGACAGAGTAACATAAGACAAGTATGACAGAAACAATGAGATACTTTTGAGACAGGAGACAACAATAACAAAAAGGGACAGTTTGTTGTTGTTTTGTTTAGTTGTTCCACCATGTAAAGTCCTCAACCACTTTACCTCACAGTCTTTTGTTCATCTTGGGGTGAGGGAGGGGTGAGGGAGGGGTGAGGGAGGAGGGGGTGAGGGAGGGGGAGGGGTTAGTGGGGTGTCAGGAGTGAGGAGGGTGAGGAGGGTGAGGTAGGGGGTGGGAGGTGAGGAGGGTGAGGAGGGAGGGAGAGGGAGGTGAGGTAGGGGTGAGGTGGTGAGGGAGACGCAGGGGGGGGGGTGTTAGCATGTCAGAGTGCCGTAAAAGAGAGTTGATGGTAGTATAATGGCGTGGTGGGGCCAATTGGGTGGTTCTCTCCGTGTTGATGTGTACATCCTCTTACTGCACTTAAACGACCTCTTTAACTTTACTGGGCGTCTTATGGAGAGAGAGCGAGAGAGAGAGAGAGAGAGAGAGAGAGAGAGAGAGAGAGAGAGAGAGAGAGAGAGAGAGAGAGTCCGTAGAGTGACAACAGAGTAACCGAGGAACAGCATTTATCTAACCTAACCTAACCTAACCAACCTAACCCTAACCTAACCTAACCTAACCTAACCTAACCTAACCTAACCTAACCTAACCTAACCTAACCTAATACATTCTCATAGTCTGTCTTGTATGTTCCTTTTGCGTTTCCACGGTTTTGAAAATATACAGCTGAAATATGGTAGGGAGGTGCGTGTGGCCTAGGGGACGGCTGTGTACTGTTCCCTGTATACGATTTTGTTTCATTAATAACCCGGGTGAAGGCAAGTACAGTCGGGGACAAAAGTTTTACTCCTCGTGGTGAAACCGAGTCACGGGAATGAGTCTACGAACTAACATAACCTGACTGTTTCATCTCATTTGTGGTCGATGCCGCTTCATTTTGGGTGGGAGTGAACTTTTGACCCCGACTGTACCTTAACCTGTAAGTAATAACGAATAAAAAATAGTAATACATGAAGGAATAAATATAATAACAAGAAAAAATAATAAATGATAACAATAAGCATATTTTCATCTACATAAAAGCAATAGATACACACACACGCACACACACACACACACACACACACACACACACACACACACACACACACACACACACACACACACACACACGGGATTACAGCCCACACATAGTTACAGTCATTTAATAGCATAATACAAACCATCATTGATATTTATATTAGTGTTATTGTTTTACCAAGTAACTGACATAAAAACAATCACAGTTTACATGTCAGGTTAACAGGTAAAATAGTTTTAATAACATTGGCCCATAACCTGTCGTAGAGCAGTCAGCTGTGCCAACATGTTCCATCGTGTTGATATTCAGTAATACCAGCGTCAACACAGTGTTCCTCACAGCCAACTCAACAGCAGCAACACACAGGCTAACAGTGGAAGGCTGTGGTGCGTGTCAAGTACTTCCACGCACTTGATGGAGACAGGATAAAGAGTGAAGAAAACTTAATATAATATAATAAAGCTTCTCTCTCTCTCTCTCTCTCTCTCTTACACTCTGTACTGTGGGTTTTTTCTCGGTGTTTAGTTACTGTAAAACACTCACAACATTCAATAGATCTGAGAAATACACAGATAATGACAGATTGATGGGGTGTATTTCCTTTCACAGATAACAAAACGCCTCAGTCTTACGTTTCTCACACAATTGTATATCTTAAGTGTTGGTCTGAAGGCTTATCATCGTCTATATCAACATCTTATTTTTATGTACTTTTATGAATTACCTTATAAGTAATATAATTCCTTGTTCTTGTGTCTCATGAGGAAACAAAAAAAAAATTCCCTATTCTTGATTCTTATACAACACACAAGATCTATTTTTTCCCCATTTCATAGTACACATATCCTATTTTCTTTTATCATATCGATTTTCTTCAATTCAGTATAAGATAATATGAGATCCTATACATTATTTGAATTTCTATATAACACTTAGATATATAATCGAGTTATCCTTCAAAAAATGCAAGATCTGTTCTCACTGAATCACTAACATACACAAACAAGCGATGACCTTTGACCTCCAATAGGAAACATCCTCTTCCTGTGGATCAAGGTATAGCACCATGACCAAAATTCCCCTCCATCTACCTATTGGTCCTATATATGCAATTATTATATCGTAGGTAAAAGTTACGACAAAAATACAAGGCCAACCACATGATTGATGTCAGTACCTAACCTAACCTAACCTAACCTAACCTAACCTAACCTAAATACAGCCATAAGAGAGCCAAGAGATAAGAAATGAAATACCCAAACGTTGACCCAAAAGACTCACAAAAATAACACTACACCTTCAGATCAAACTCCAGTATTTCCCTGCCAACATTAGAGATAAAACACAACCCCCTGTAATAGCTTCTGTAGATAAGGTGGAGTAGCTCCTCCCTCTCTCTCTCTCTCTCTCTCCACCACACACCTTTCCTCCACTATAACAAAAGGGTGATTCAAGAATATTCTAGCAGGGAAACTGTAAGAGAGTGTTATAAAATATTCCCGGTGAGTTTTGTTGGTGGTTTGGAAAAAAAACATTGTGAAGCAAATCGTCTCCCCCCATCCCCTTTGCCCTCCCCTGACCCCCTACGACTCTCCCTCGATCCTCCAATCTTTAGGGCTTTCCAGGGATTTATCAGGAACACTATACTAGGGTGTGTTAGTTAGGTTAGGTTAGGTACCACCCTCCTTCCTTCACCATCATACTTCCTTCACCACCATCCACCCTTCACTGTCCTCCTCCCTTCACCATCATACTTCCTTCACCACCATCCACCCTTCACTATCCTCCTCCCTTCACCAACATTCTTCCTTCAACCATTCACCCTAGCTTCTTCACTGCCTCCACCTACATGGTACAGTGGGTCACATAATAACACGGGAGGCGACAGGACCCGACCTTGTGGAACTCTCCGCTGATGTGTGTGTGGATGTGTGTGTGTGTGTGTGTGTGTGTGTGTGTGTGTGTGTGTGTGTGTGTGTGTGTGTGTGTGTGTGTCTAACTGGCTTTAAGAATAATACAACATAAGGTAAGCTCTGTCAGTCGCTAGCTGTGGAACGTGAAGTGATAGCGTGTGTGTATAACGTTGATGGTGGATCGTAACCCCGGGGAGAGGAGGGTGATGATTTGTCATTCGGGAAGTGATGGTCAATTTATAGCGGCGGTAACGTGAAGATTCATCAGTGCTTATGACGTAGTGAAACCTTGAGAGGTAATCAACCTTTGACATGATGTGATCCTCCCGTCGGCATGATTAGGTAAGTGACAGGATTTAATGTTCATCTACTGACATGATAAGCTGGATTCCGATGACATGAGTAGGTAATCACAGCTTGACACGATAGAAGCTGTATAATTAATTTCGTTTATAAAGATCAACTAATTTATCTATATTAGTTTGCTTATGCAGTTTTATAAAGGAAATATAATTCATATATTATATAGCGTATAAAATTAATGTAAGCTCGATAAGTTATAATGATTTACCTATATGTTATTAGCCTTATATAACTAATTTATATTACGTATCTATCTACGCCAATTGTATAATTGAATATACCACCTACCTTATATAATTTATCTACACCACTAACCTTACACCCATACCACTAACCTTACACCAATACCACTAACCTTACACCAATACCACTAACCTTACACCAATACCACTAACCTTACACCATTCACACCACTAACCTTACACCAATACCACTAACCTTACACCAATACCACTAACCTTACACCAATACCACTAACCTTACACCAATACCACTAACCTTACACCAATACCACTAACCTTACACCATTCACACCACTAACCTTACACCCATACCACTAACCTTACACCCATACCACTAACCTTACACCAATACCACTAACCTTACACCAATACCACTAACCTTACACAATACCACTAACCTTACACCAATACCACTAACCTTACACCAATACCACTAACCTTACACCATACCACTAACCTTACACCATACCACCCTTACACCAATACCACTAACCTTGACACCAATACCACTAACTACAGGTAGCAGAGATACATATATTTCTCACCTGACGAGAGAGACACGAGAGATATACCTTTTTGTCTGATCATATCGTGGGAGCTGAGACTAAACTCCTTATAGCATATCTCACTCACACCTACAGGAGCACTCTAGGGAAATTATCTTATAAGAGCCAACGAACATTTATATGGTTGATCGTGTAGAGAAAAAATATGATTGTTCAGTGGAGTGTTTTAAGGTGTATATTTAGATAGAATTTTGTGTATGTTTAAGGCTAAGTTATTCAAGGGGTGTGAATTTAAGTAGGTTGAATTAGGTTAGGTTGAATTAGGTTAGGTTAGGTTAGGTTAGGTTAGGTTAGGTTAGGTTAGGTTAGGTTAGGTTAACTTAATCATGTGGGGATGATGATTTAAATGCTTTGAGGATAATAGGTCAGATAGTAGTTTTTGAGGAGGTATAGCTTAAATCATCACTGTAACACACACACACACACACACACACACACACACACACACACACACACACACACACACACACACACACACACACACACACACTGTACTATCATTATTAACCTTACCAGATAACAGGGAGCAGTAAACAAGACCTGTCAACACTACATCCTTCCTGCATTAGGACAATGTATAAGATTTCCTCCGTCAGCACTAAAAATTTCTTCCTGCTCGTGTCGTAAAGATCTCTCAGCGAATCATTGCTGTCAACCACGTCTAACTTTACCACTTAAATTATACACACGTTTCCTGGTGTTTCTCACAGATGTTTCTCAATGATATTTCTCACTGATGTTCCTCACTGATGTTCCTCACTGATGTTCCTCACTGATGTTTCTCACTGATGTTCCTCACTGATGTTTCTCACTGATGTCCTTCCCTCCTCCCACCACCTCCCAACGTCCCTACACCCCCAACACCCACACCCCCCCACACCCCCCACACCCACCACCCACACGCCAGTTTTTTGTTTCCTCTCGATACTTTTCACTTTGGTGTCTCATATGTCCTTTTTGCCAGGACCCACTTCTCATTTTCATTAATTTTTACTGTAATTTTGATCACCCATTTGTGTGTAATATAACAACTGAACTATTACGTTTATATACATTGCTATTACGCCCTCACTTCATGTCAAGCCCTCACCTCATGTCAAGCCCTCACCTCATGTCAAGGCCTCACCTCATTTCAACACTTATAAACAAACCAACTCACTTCTCACTTCCACCTACATACAGTTAACTCACCTGTTCAGGACTAAATTAAACCACCTATACCTGAGTGACGTACTTTGTGCTCATTAACTATGGGATCTATATATGATTCTTGTGTGTGTGTGTGTGTGTGTGTGTGTGTGTGTGTGTGTGTGTGTGTGTGTGTGTGTGAGTGCGTCTGGTGGGGGCGGGAGGTCAGGAAATGTGCGTGTGACTCACTTTATGCAAATATTTGTGAATATGTATGATTCTGCTTCCTTGCGTTAACGTATGTGTGTGTGTGTGTAAGGAAGCGGCAGGGAGGGTGAGGGGAGTGAGAGGGCAGCAGGGAGAGTGAGTGGGAGGGAAGCATGGAGGGTGAGTGGGAGGGAAGCATGGAGGGTGAGTGGGAGGGAAGCATGGAGGGTGGGTGAGAGGAAGGGTGGGTGAGAGGAAGGGCAGCAGAGAGGAAGAGGAGGAGGAGGAAGAGGAGGAGGAGGAGGAGGGAGGGTAAGAGGGATGGAAGAGCAGCAACAAGGGTCAGTAGGCAGCACTAGGTAAGGACCATCACTCCTTCACTAATTAACTGCATCACTAAGGGATTAATTACGCACCTGACGCTCATCTCACCTGTGGTTCACCTGAGAATGATCTGAGTGAATGAAAAGAGAAAGAGAAAGAGATATAAAGCCAAAAAGAAAATTAGTGAATATCATCCTATACACCTGCTTTATCCTCCTCTTCTATCTCTCTTCCCATCGTTATTATTCTACTATTTCCCTTCCCAGTTATCCTCCTTCAAGTTCCCATCTAACACAATCTTTCATTCTCATTCTATGCCTTCCCTCTCCTCCTCATCCCCTCCTTCCCTTCCTTCCTCCATCCTTTCCCACTCCTTGCATCCTCCTACACCACACACACACCCACACCATCCTCCACCATCCTTCCTACCAGAGTCTTCTCTTATCTCCCTTCTTAACTCAACCAATCTCCCTCTACAAGTTCTCCTCACTCTTCTTATCTCTCTTATCTAGTTTTATTTTTCTCACACGCCCATAGCCTATAATTGCTAGTGTCATCATTTGAAAGAAGTCAACGAGTCATAATACCTTTTCTCTCTACTCCATATTTACACTAAAACCAACCATCTTTCTCTTTTATAATTTATTTTTATATTCCTCTTCTTCCCACCACCTTTATTGTTCTATCTTCCTCAGCTTCTTCACCTAAAAACTCTTCTCGTGTCTCAACTCTATTCCTGTGCTTCTATCATCTGTGTGTTTCATCCCTGAGTGTATACCAACGCAAAATACAGTACATTTGTCTATTCCAAATACATCTATAACCCACCTCTAAACACTTCCTACCATTACCTCCAAACTATAGCCTGGAGGTGTTCATCTTCCTGTGAATTTTAATGTATTTAACCAAGGATTTCATGAAACACCGATTTTGACTGCTGACTCATGACGAACCGATTTGTGACTATAATAACCCCGATTTTGGCTCTTAATACTCGATTTTGACCATTATTTTGTGCTTGCTGTTTTCCTTTCTTCTTTCGCCACCTTTCCCCCTTACAACCATACACCTGGTGAACGTAGATAGCCCGGGTTGCTGCCACAGTTGCCACAGACACCCGGTTGAGGACGGCCTGATGAAGTCTGCTACGTGTGTGTGTGCGTGTGTGTGTGTGTGTGTGTGTGTGTGTGTGTGTGTGTGTGTGTGTGTGTGTGTGTGTGTGTGTGTGTGTGTGTGTGTCACTGTAAACACAACTGGTGACACATGCAATACAGGATGAGCATCAGTGAGAACCCATTACCATCTGACACATGCAGCAAGGAGAAGCTGATGCCATGTGTCCCTAGTGCCACTAACTGTTCCTTGTTCTGTAGACTGTAATTACTTGAGTGTCCTGAAGAGGGGGTTACTGGACTGGTTGTAGTCTAATTTTCAAGACATCTGTTTTCACTCACTCTCTCTCTACACACACACACACACACACACACACACACACACACACACACACACACACACAACAGGTAGGGTCAGTCAACCGTGAGGAATACTTGTGTATGCATGAAACTGAAGGCTTGAGATGCATACATCCCTCCCACTCACCTGCTGGTATTTTCTTCTACAGCGTGAGACCCAGCTAAAACATACTACCAATATATTAGTATATATGACGTATATAAAGGTAGATATTGTATAAGGACATACATTGATATACAAGGTAAATATGATACAACTTATAGAGTACTTTAATAGTATAGAGCAATTAAAGGTAAATCCACTAATCAATTATACCAGGTAGATTTACACCTGTTGGCCTGAACTATCTTCTATGTCAGTTTGTTTTGTCTTCTAACTTTCCTTCCTCTTCTAGTGATCTCAATATTTAAATTTTCTTCATATTTTTTTGGTATATTATCTATTTTATCTCATCACATGGTTTGTCTTGATAGTTTGGGATATTAAGTGTTCTTCCTTCCTCTTTACCTAAACTACCCATCTCAGTTTAGACAGTTCTATTCCAGTAAGTAATGGTATTTGTCCAAAGTCTTATCTTAATGTATTGCTTCTTAGTCTCTCCTTTCTTGTTTCCCTGAATGTAAATCAGATTTTTTTTTCACTTCTTTGGTCAA
>NW_024735424.1:40000-137500 GCF_018991925.1 Homarus americanus | reverse complement strand
CATCAACAACAACAAAGATTAGATGTAGAATGAAGACTTAAACTCGGAAGGTGTGTCCCAGCCTTGAATCTAAGGTAGTGGAGTAACTTTTAAAACTACATCCAGTAATATGCAGCTACATACAATACTTCACGCGGCCTAACTACAGCTCTATACACACTTCAGAAACCATGAAACTTAAGAAAGAGAATAATTTTGATTTAATGTATACCTGGAATGTGTCTCCATTTATATAAATATTCCTGCGTTATATACACGACATATTTCACAAAGCCTTTTACAACACAACCTTAAAATAGAAGTTTCAAGAGTAGTAAAATTCAGAATAAATATTTATAGTATTCACTGAGGCAAGACTAAATCATACACATCTTACACAAACACTTTCTGATAATATACTGATGGTAACTTTACAACACAGGGTTTAGTACTGGCACCAATACTCCGCTAACGTGTATGATCCTGGTTCATGAAAAGGAATTAGAGTATCTTTTCTAAGTAACAATAGTTCCTTGCTGCCTCAGATTACTGTTGGATTTAGCTGGGAAGAACAAAATTCTGTCTACCACCTGGCTCCCATCTGGCCACCACCTGGCTCCCATCTGGCCACCACCTGGCTCCCATCTGGCCACCACCTGGCTCCCATCTGGCCACCACCTGGCTCCCATCTGGCCCCCACCTGGCACACAATATCCTGGAACACTCTGTGTGCTACATATATTGCTGTTCTACATCTCCCTAAGAGACCACCTCTTGTCTGAGCCCAGTCAAGCTTTGCAGAGTGTGGGCAGCCAGATACAGAGAGTCAGTTCGAGTACCTGCTGAAGTAAGTTTATAATCCATTGTTCAAGCGATCACGAATACCTTTCCTGCTCCTATTTTTTTCCGGACAAGTTCTCAATGAATCAAGTTTCTCACTCACTGTGCGTCATGTTCTATATTGCTCTATTCACCTTGGTCATGGAGTCCCCCCACACAACCCTCAAGACACAGGAGAATGAGCCCCTTAGCGTCAGGTCAGGCTGGTGTCCCTCTGTGTTGTATGTGACCGTCTCTTTACCTCACAAAGGAGGAGTCTGTCTCTGTCTCACTACACAATGGTGTCTTCCAAGAAATGGGTTGTGTTTAGATTCATGGTAAATTTCTTCTAATTCTCAAATAAACTCACAGAATTTGAGCAATTCATAAAATGCTTTAAGTATTGTTAGCCCAGATTCATGTCCTTTTCCGGCAACAAGAAGCTAAATTTAGTTTCATGTGAAGACCTCCCGTTGTGTCTACAGGATCTAGTTAGTTAATAAACACGTCTTATCTTTCTTCACTCTCAGTTTGTCATTTTATTCATTCACCCCAGCATCTTATGACACTCTGGTACCGTTTGTTAGGTCAGCACTCCAGCAGATCGATATCAAGCCACAGGCCACAAGGGGAAACTTACAGTCACTATTTAATTTATACTAAAATCAGAACTCTTCCCAGGCTTAAACACTTATCCTCCAGATTAAACACAAGACTCATATTTCTAGAGAGAGAGAGAGAGAGAGAGAGAGAGAGAGAGAGAGAGAGAGAGAGAGAGAGAGAGAGAGAGAGAGAGAGAGAGAGAGAGAGAGAGAGAGAGAGAGAGAGAGAGAGAGAGAGAGAATCAACCAATTAATGAACAACGAAATGAGCGAAAAAAAATAGCCAATAAGAATAAAAAAGACAGAAAAAATCGAGAGAGACAAAAGTGTAAAAAAGAGAGAGATAGAAAAAGAAAGAGAGAGAGAGAGAACACCTTAAAATAAGAAGGGACAGACACAAGAAAACACGACCACAAGTTAAATGGTTGTCAGCATTATATTAAGGCAGGGAGGGTAGTCATGATGGATGGCGGAGCTACAAGGCTAATGGACCAGTTCTTTTGTGGGGGTTTTCCTCCTTCTACTTTCTTTTCTCTTCTCCTGTGTGTCGCTCCAGGTCAAGGTTACTGCCACCACTTGCTAACAAAGCCCTCAGCCTGGAGAGAAATCGTTAATGGAGCCTCACAACTTGACTGCATTTTCCCCTCACCTTCAGAGAGTTCGTTGGTATATCATCAGTGTTTGTGGTCTTGATTATTCAATGTGTGTTATGATTCCACGTGTTACAGAGGTCTTGATCCTAACCAAGTCTAAGTTAAGGTAACATATGCAGCCTTTAATTGCAGTGACATCGTAACCTAACCTAACCTAACCTGAAGAAATCTAAACTAACCTGACCTAACCTAAGCTAACCTAACCTAACCAAGTCTAATTTAAGGTAACATATACTATCTTTAATAGCTCTCACGTCGTAACTTAATCTAATCTAACCTATCCTAACCTAACTTCGCCTAATTTAATCTAATCTAATCTAACCTAATCTAACCTAAAAGTGAAATTGGCTCCCATAGGAATACAACAAACTGGTTACAAGTCCTTCACTATGTAAGGAGATAATGTCGTGCCTTGCAGTGGATCGATCTCTAAACCCCAACCTGTAAAGTTAGGTGCTCATTCACAGCTGGGTGAACCGGGGCGCTATGGTGTCCGAACCAATGACCCTTAGAGCAAGAGACGAACGTTATAACCACTCAGCCGCAGAATTCCACATTTCACCTAAATTGCGTCTAACCTAACCTAGCGTAACCTAACCTGTCTATTTTATGATCATATTCAACATGACTAAACCCAACTTAATCCAACTTAACCTAACCTAACCTAACCTAATCTAGCGTAGGAAACAGTACTATCTGAGCCACCAAAACGCAACAACAAATGCACAGCAGAAAAAGAAATCGTAAAAAACTAAAAAAAATATATCCAACGTTTCCAATTTGTAACGTTTTAATTATATGACGAAGAAAATTAACACACACAATAACACAGGTGGTTATTTAGAAACGTTTATTACTGATACATATACTGATACATACATGTATATTTGTACACATACTCAATTATACACCAGCAGCATACAGTATCGAGGAATTTCCCAACAATGAATATCAGCCACGTCTCTGAAACCCTGAGCTTCGGATTTCTCCTCACAGCCTCGACACTACACCTACCTCATACACTATTAGTCATGAACCTACGAACAAGGACGAATTCTGACGACATTTCCATCACCAGTAAGAAACAATGGGTCTGTATTAGCCTTGGCATAGTCACGTTTCTCTTCACACACACACACACACACACACACACACACACACACACAACACACACAACACACATGCACGCAGGGGGACTCCAGCCTCTTCCAACAGACACAAGCAAAGGACACGACGCATCAATAACCTGCCTTAGATTAGATCAAGGTCTTCGATTATTGGAACCAAGAGAGATGAGAATGTCCAGGGTCCTCCTCTCGTGTGTGTGTGTGTGTGTGTGTGTGTGTGTTTAGTAAGATGGTGTAATCTCTCTCTCTCTCTCTCTCTCTCTCTCTCTAACAAGATCACATCGTAAACTCAAGCCACAATAGAACCTTAATTACCTCGAAGCAAAACCAAAACCAAAATGGATCTTTCCTCCCAACAAAAGCTCCTTCAAGTAATTCAGTTCATGATTTTGTTGTAATAATAACATCTTGATATAACATCCGTACCACAAAACAGCTCTTTGGTAGTTCACGTGGCTGAGTCCTGCTTGTAAACTGGAGTATGAGTGCCGTCTTGTTTGTTTGGAGTGGAGTAGTAACTTAGTATGTTTGGATGTTTTAGAAAGATGTTATAAATGTTGAGTAACTGTATCTCCTATAGTGATGATAATGTGTGTGTGTGTGTGTGTATGTGTGTGTGTGTATGTGTGTGTGTGTGTGTGTGTGTGTGTGTGTGTGTGTATGTGTGTGTGCGTGTATATGTTATATCAATGTTGATCTCTAATGCCAAACACCAATACATTAGACCTGGTGTCATCCAGCCACAATAAGGTCACCTATTGTTAGGGTCACCCTGAGTATTGATTATGGACACACCTCATTACTCATCATCATTACCACCACAACAACTCAATCACTCACGACAGGGTAACTCCTACAGATGTCAACAGTATTAGGTCTCTCTCTCTCTCTCTCTCTCTCTCTCTCTCTCTCTCTCTCTCTCTCACCTTTCCTACAACCCGGATGAATTTCAGTCCGTCTGATATGGAAACCGTATCCTAACACGGTATGATAGTTTGGGATGAGTTGCCTGGCTCTCCGTGCCCTCCTTCCCTCACATACACCCTCAGAGATGACCTCATATGGCAGCCTGATGGACGTATGATGGGTGTTTCAGTCTCTCTTAAATGACAAGTAATAACAAGAGATATTTGGTGGTATTTTTCTCTTGTATTCGTTTTCATTTGTTTCTTCTTATTCCCATGTTTATTGTTTAGTGTCTATGGGGTCTTTATTCTTTTGAGGTCTCATCCATTTTTGTCATCAATTGTAGTTTTCTTGTTCTTTCTACGTCCATATACTTCTTCTTCTGTTTTTTCTTTTTATCATTTCTTTCGTTATATTCCTTTCCTTCATCATCTTTTGTTTCATCTTCTTTTTCTTCATCATATTCTTCTTCCTCTGCGACTTCTTATTCCCGTAATTATTGAAGTGTCAGCAGAGTCACCCAGGTTTTCTCCCTCCTCTTATTTCCTGCTCTCTCTCTCTCTCTCTCTCTCTCTCTCTCTCTCTCTCTCTCTCTCACCTCAATTATTATGGAAACTTTTATATCAAATTTTCCTACTGTCAGTTAAAGGCACCTAACCTAACCTAACATAACCTAACCTAACTTAACCTAACCTAACCAAACCTAACCTAGTTTATCTTTCCCAAGTTAATCTAATCTAACCTAGAGCACCTTATTTAATCTAACCTAACCTTACCTAACATAACCTAACCATAGATTATTTTACCTAACTTAACCTATTCTAACGTAAATTAACCTTACCCAGCTTATCTTGTCTAACCTAGCATAACCTAACCAACTCAAATTTACTCTTCCTCCTTCCCTTTCCCTTACCCTTCCCCCTTCCCCTTCCCCCTACCCCTTCCCCCTTCCTCCTCCCCTTTCCTCTCTATCACTAGTATATTATGCTGGTATTATTGTTTGTTTCTGTCTGTCTGTCTGTGTGTCTGTCTGTGTATGTGTGCGTCTGTAGGAATTTGTGTATTTGTGTGTTTGTTTTTGTGTGTTTTTGTGTGTGTATGCGTGTGTGTGTGTATGTGTATATGGGTGCGTGTGTGTATATGTAGTTCTAGAGAGAAGCATATTACGTGATCATTCGTGTGTATGTGTGTATGTAACTATGTGTGTATCAGTGTATGTGTACGTGATCATTCGTGTGTATGTGTGCGTGTGTAACTATGAAAAGCGTAAGACTCTGCTGAGACTGTGACTCACGGTGGAGGTGTCTGCTGTGGTTGTGACTCACGGTGGAGGTGCCTGCTGTGGCTGTGTGACTCACGGTGGAGGTGTCTGCTGTGGCTGTGTGACTCACGTTGGAGGTGTCTACTGTGGCTGTGTGACTCACGGTGGAGGTGTCTGCTGTGGCTGTGTGACTCACGGTGGAGGTGTCTGCTGTGGCTGTGTGACTCACGGTGGAGGTGTCTACTGTGGCTGTGTGACTCACGGTGGAGGTGTCTACTGTGGCTGTGTGACTGCTGTGGTTGTGACTCACGTGTACACTCTATTATTGATGACTCAAGAGCCCCACACACCCTGGCCCCTCTTGCTGTTGGCTACCTCGTGAATAATTACAGTACGTATACTCTGTGTGTGTGTGTGTGTGTGTGTGTGTGTGTGTGTCTGTGTGTGTGTGTGTGTGTGTGGTGTGTCTGTGTGTCTGTGTGTGTGTGTGTGTGTGTGTGTGTGTGTATGGGGATAGGAGGGATAATGCTTAGGAAATTTATTCATATATGCTAAACCTGTTCTGCTTCATATAAGACGTCGTTTACTGTCATAACATTGCCATTCTCTCCCTAAATTAGTATAGGTTAGGGTTAGGTTAGGTTAGTGTGTGTGTGGGTGGGTGTGTTTGTAATCGATATTTTTTTTTTACGGGATTAACCCACCAGGTCCTGGGAACGAAAATATAATGATAATGATAATGATGGTGATAATGATGATGATGATGATGATGATGATGATGATGATGATGATGATGATGATGATGATGATGATAAGCAACCTGGGACTTGGTCACATAATGGCAGCAGGGTCTACCATAAGACAACACATTATGCTTCCAATATCTTCCCGGGCGGTAGTACCTCCCTCTTTGATAGCTGCCTACTACCTACCTACTACCTGTGGGTGCAGATGTAAGTGTTTGTGACTATTTAAGTTGGTTTTGCATATCTGTATAGCTATATATATATTTTTTTTTATAATAATATTCTTGTTTGGGGAGAAATAATGTTAATGTACCACGATAATTAGGACCACTTCAGAGAACGTTTTAGAAATGACATATATTTCAGCGTAGATAATTTACTTCTGAAAACACACACACACACACACACACACACACACACACACACACACACACACACACACACACACACACACACACACACACCACCACCACCTCTATGACACGCTTCCATATCCTAATACGTATCCCGACGATAATTCAACGCTTTTAATTCTCCATAATAACAGTTTATCAAGAAGCATCACTAGAAATTAGCGTAAATGATGATAATTACCTATATTTTGTCTCGTAAAAGCTTCATTTCCTCTGTAATAAATGGAAATGATACATCACGCGAGACTGTAATGAGATATTTTATTAGTCAAATAGAGACAGTTCTCCGAAATCGTTAAAACGCATCATTTTCTGTTTGTTTGTTTTTTTGTGGGGAGGAATTGATGGTGTTCAGACACTTCCTAGCTCGCTGAAGTAACTAGTTATATTTCCTTACCACAAAAATTACCCCATGTATAAATAGTCTATCAGAGAAAATGGTCAACTGGAACTAGGATTGTGAAAAAAAGGGCCTTGAAAAATAGTCAACCACGGAAATTGATTATTATAAAAATGGTCGGTCACAAAAATATCCCATCACGAAAGAGGCCATTGGTTAAAATGACCTTAATCCCCCCAGTGTTTTAGGGTGGTGTTCTTCTTATGACTGGTAATTCCTGCCAATGGGAATCGTGCAAAACGTGCCACTCACAAGCTTAATATCCTGAGAGTAATAACTGGCCACACAATCAGCTGCTATTATCACTTAACATGTACCGACAATACCAGGTGGCCAACGGATTGATAAAAGTCTTACAAGTTCCCGATCTACGCTTAGTAAACATTGGTATTAGCTGAACGTGGCGCGCAGTGTGGTGTAACTGGCAGGTGCTTGACGAAGGATTTTAATGACTGACCTCACTGTCCTGACATATAATAACCAAATGCTTAACCTTCGGGCCATAGAGCTGAATTAAAACTTTTGTAATGAGAATAAAAGAACCTCAATGAATGTTAATGTTTCACTGGAAAATGGCTGAGTTTTCTTCTCTTTTAAGGACAAAAAATATGCAAGAAAGGGAAGAAATATTTACGTTAAACTGCTAATGATTTTCCCTAAGTGCTTTTTAATGGTCTCCTTAGATGCGATATTTTAGGGTTATATTCTAATATACTTTTAACTAAGATATAAAGATCACTGAAATACACACACCTTATGTTCGCTGCTGTTCCTAATTTACATAAATATATATATTTTTTTTTATTGGAATTAACCCATTGAACCACATCAAGGCCTGGGGGGGGGGAGCGGAAAAAAAATAAATTCAACCATAAATACAGAAATTAAAAAAAAAAACAGATCAAGAGTGAGAAACGATATATGTATGTTGTGTTGTGAAAGTCAGAGAAACAATTGAGACCCTGCAATTGTATGTAAATGAGGCAGAAAGTCAGATCAGCAACCTGAGACTTGGTCACAGGATCTACCATCAGACAATATATTATGCTTCCAATATCTTCCCAGGCGGTAGTACCTCCCTGTTTGGTAGCTGCCTACTACGTAACATGTCCTTGTATCTCTAAACCTGGCTAAATTTGACTGTTTTTTAATCTATACATACATACATACATACATACATACATACATACATACATCTCAGCGTCACACAGGTGGATCACACAGGTACTGACACCCTACACCTGTATACCTAGGGAGGTTAGCTTCCTGAGGTCCCATGAAT
The DNA here is from genome assembly GCF_018991925.1 of Homarus americanus. Lineage (NCBI taxonomy): Eukaryota > Metazoa > Arthropoda > Malacostraca > Decapoda > Nephropidae > Homarus > Homarus americanus. The sequence continues at coordinate 129,312 of NW_024735424.1, read as the reverse complement.
ATAATTTGTAACCACGCTTAATTATTTTTCCTCATTAAATTACGTCTTATGTTTAACGTTTGTGTTTACGATAAGGACCAATAATTATTTTGATGTTTGTTTTATGTAATGAAGGTAAATAACATAAACATTGATGTTGTCACTCCTTAAACGTCTTTCATTTCTCACTAAACATCAATATTCTCCAAACCTAACCTAACCTAACCAAGTTCTTACTAGAGAGAATCATAATCAAAGCAATTAATCCAACGAATAATAATCTAAACAATTAATCGAGGAAATTATGTGTGTCGATGATTCAAAGCCTCGCATCTAATGGTTCGAAGCAACAATTGAATCCTTGGCGGAGCTTCAACACGGAGCCAACTCACTCGTGCGTCTCGCCAGGGTGTTGCGGCCAATTCTTCACTGCCAGGCGTCTGAATGAAGTCAATTTCCCAACAGGATTGAGGGAGGAATAAACTTGGCCATTAGCCAATATTTATGATTATCATAATTTAGGGCGGGAGGAGCGTTTGCGGTGGCTCTTTCAGCTGAGATAATCGAAGGTGAATGATAGAGAAAAAAGAAGAGATGAATAGGGAATTGAAATGAGAGAGATAAAGAATGAAAGAAAATAAGAAAAGAGAGAGAGAGAGAGAGAGAGAGAGAGAGAGAGAGAGAGAGAGAGAGAGACTGCTCTTCATAATTATGCATAATCATCACCGAATATTGTAACCTAACCTAACCTAACCTAACCTAACCTAACCTAACCTAACCTAACCTAACCTAACCTAACCTAACTTAACCTAATGCAACCTGATTCATCGTAGTAACTTAACTTAATCTAAAGTAACCTAACCTGACCTAACTTGATGTAACCAATACTAAATTAATTCAGTCGAACTAAACCTCAATTTACCTAGATTTAACCTGGCTTAATCTGACCAATAGTAGTAACTTTAGATGGTGGTAGTTTGTGATAGTAGTAGTATTCGGTGGTGGTTTTGTAGATGGTGGTAGTGTTCGATGGTGGCAGTTGCTAATGGTGATAGATAATGTTGGTGGTAGATAGTTGTTGTTGATAGTATTCAATGATGGTACTTGTTAATGGTGGTAATTGTTGTTGATACTGGTAGGCTGATAACGTTACCAACTCGATAATAAACACAAAGATAACACTAAACAACAACTATCTACAATTACCTTCAAGTAATTACAAAACTTTACCTTATAAAATACATTACTTCCGTTCTCTTGTACACTAAGCATTAGGTGGACCCGAAGAAAAGAATAGGCAAGAAAATGAATAACAGTAGATAAGAATACCCGATAAATGATATAAAAAGCAAAAGTTACATAAACAATAACAAACTGAGATAAAATTCCAAGTTTTTTTTGTTTTGTAAGAGAGAAATTGTTATATTATTTTTGTTCAGGTAATTCAGAAATTCAATAGATTTTTTTTAATCACGAAAACATAAAAATATTATATACTTTGCTGTAAGATTTGTTCTATTTTTTTAGGGATTTTTATCGAGTTATTTTTTTCTTGAAAGTAATTAGGTTTTTAATGTCCCCTGAGGGTGATTTTGTTCTTTTATTTTCATTCTAATTAATTTTACCTTTTCAATAGAGATCATATATGTTAATGTGAGAACTATATTAACATTAACATGATATTTTTACCTTTAATTTTATTTTTTCTGTGTGAGAGTTTAAGATTTATTTCCTGAATAATTAATTTTAGTCTACCTAGCCTGAAGGTAAAAAAAAAAATATAGCTTTTAAAACTACGTATCAAAGTTGAGTGTTTGAGAGCCAGTCAGACATGACCGTCTCATACCTGGAGGAAGATAGCCTAACCTAACCTAACCTTATCTAACACAACTACCCAACATAACCTAAGCTAAACTAGGCTAATCTAACCTAACGTAAAATGACTTAAGTTAACCTAACCTAACATAACCTTGCATGACCTAAGTTAACATAACATAGCATAGCATTAGATAACATAATGTAACACTTCATACCATAACAACCTAACTTAACATAACAAAATATATTTAAACCTAACCCAACCTAACCTAACCTAACCTAACCTAACTTATTTACCAGGATTGGGACCCGGTACTAATGAGCCATATCCCTAATGGTCTTTAGACTTAACCTGGACCATAACAGTAAAGGGGTCAAATATAAGTGGTCTTTAATAATAATGAACCCTTAACTATATCATCCAGTATTCACTATAACTATCCCGAGGAGGAGAAAAAGGCCACAACAATGAGTTAACATCTATCAATAAATACTAATAAATATTTTAACCACATGTGCATTAATTTTACATAATAAAACCTCGTTCTTCAGAGTACCTGTATGTCACTGTGTAAAGTAGATGACCCATCCACACCTTCTCGTTCCCATGTTAGGTTAATTAGCCAATCAACAGGCTTAGAAAATGCTAATCAATTAACTACTATGATTAAAGCGACTCCTAATCATTATTTTTACAGTTATTTTCTTCACAGTCAGCTGCTACACACAGGTCAACGACACCAACGGCCAAGAAACTCCTCAGTGTCAATCACCCGTGAACTATATATAGCCCAGTGGGTAAAAACTGCTCTTTAGTTTTTCCTCCTCTTGGTCTTGTTTCATTCTTCAAGGTTTTGTGCTCAAGATGTTGGAAATAGCACCAGACCAAAGAAACTATATTGTGTAGGAGGTTTTACTGAGAGGGTATTCTTAGTGCAAAGACATCACACGAACAATTAAGGAGTCCCATCCGCTTACTGAGTGCCTTTTACTGAGTCCCTTTTACTGAGTGCCTCTTGCTGAGTACATCTTTAGGAGCCCTACAGCATTGTCGTCCAGGGATTCATTGTCTCGTTTCACAGTACAGAAGAGTGTGGTGGATGGTCTTACCTGTCTCGTAATGACAGGTGGGACCTCGACATCCCCATATGAACTGACTTCTTTACCTGTCACCTGGTCTTATTTCTTACCTGGTGTTGGTGGAGAGAGAGAGAGAGAGAGAGAGAGAGAGAGAGAGAGAGAGAGAGAGAGAGAGAGAGAGAGAGAGAGAGAGAGAGACACGAGGATAAAGAAATAAAATGAGAAAAAAAAATTCTTCCAATAATAAAATTGTCCGAAGTAGTAATAACAGAAGAAAAAAAATATGATGGCTTCAAGTTTACGTGTGAGAAAAATTCTTATCCGGCCAGGTCTTGTCCCCGTTGGCAGTAGCAGTTGTTGTCGCAGGTTCGTCAGTCTAGTTGTTGCCTGACACCTCCTCCAAATTACCGAATAAAGATAGGATATTGACCCCTAAAGTATGAATTTATGTTATAAAATGCATATAGTCAAGTCTAAACACGGTGATTGCTATTAAGAAAGACAGAACAGAGACAGAACAGACAAAGCAAAGACAGAGACACAGACAGAAAGTAACACAAGCTGCCATAACCCTGACCTTTGACTTTGGTAAAAACATTATTGGTGCTGGATCGCCTCTGGAAAATATCACACAATACCTGGGTAACGTCCAAGTTAACAGAACACCTTTTTTGGTCTATATTTTACTCCTTCTTGCTTGTATATAACATTTTATTGAATTATGTAGAGTTGTAGACCATATCATCACCCCCCCCCCAGGAACTATATAAGCTAGAGTGTTGTTCATTAATGTCTCCGTTTATATTAAGAATGTTCTCTCAGGTCACCATCAGAGGTTAAATACCACAATCCCTCACCAAACAAAAAATACCACCACTTCTGGGATGCCTCAAGGAACCTTACTGGGACCCGTTCTATTTTCAATTTTGATCAGAGAGTTTCCCCAAAAAATCATAACTTCCACATATAGACAATCATATCATTACCGAATTACAAATATTATTCCAAACTTTAGCATAAATACTTAACTCACTCTTGCCAAAGCTTGAAAAGTAAACTAATACAATATGATCCTAAACTCCAAGAAATGCGAAGATCAACAGATTCACCCACGCCTGTTGGCAAACTTTGTATAACACTTAGTGTAACACTCTTTTGCCTACTGATGATAAACTAAAGTTACTAGAGATCAGTTCAGACTTTCTTGATCTGGTTATATTAAACACGTAACTAATTACAAGAATTATAATGACGTTCCTCTTTTGTTACAATAGGTTAGGTTAGGTTAGGTTAGTTTAGGTTAGGTTAGGTTAGGTTAGGTAAGGTTAGGTTAGGTTAGGTTAGGGTGTTTAATCATCAGGTAAAATAAAATAAAGATGTCTCTATTTATTCAAGGTGACCCGAAAATTAATAAGAATTTCCTAATAAAGTGAACATTTTATCCATCGTCTTCTCGAGTGACCCAGATTGACCTCTCTTTCTCGTCAACATGTTGGGACGTGTTGGATCTTGTTTACTCGCTTTAGTCGACCAGATCGTCATGTTTGTATCATTAACCTCTCTCTCTCTCTCTCTCTCTCTCTCTCTCTCTCTTCTGACTCTAAAAACAACACAGCACTTGTTTACGACTCAAAATATTAATCCAGTCTTTTATGTGTTAGCAGTAACCTTCTTTATCCTTGTTCATTTTTCCATGGATATTTTCTTAGTAAAGTCTACCAGTGGATATATGATTAAGTCCCTGGATATTTACTTCAACTCCTGGATATTTTGTTCAGGCTCCTGGATATTTACTTCAACTCCTGGATATTTACTTCAACTCCTGGATATTTTGTTCAGGCTCCTGGATATTTACTTCAACTCCTGGATATTTACTTCAACTCCTGGATACTTTCTTAAAACCTCTGGATATTTTTCTTCAGCTTCCCTCAACCTCCTGATTTTTTCCCCAGTAGCATCTGGGTATTATGTTTCTCCATCCTCTTCATGGATATTAATCCACTCGTCGCCTCGACTGGGAAAACAAAATGTACCTCTTCCACCTGCTCATGAAATTCTGATTCAAGGCTCGTTCACTGTGGGGCTGCCGCACTGTTTTCCATTATTTTCCACGCTAAGAAAATTCCCTCATTTTTTCCCCCCTACGATGAAGAAAACCATGAAGAAAATGATGAAGACCATGAAGAAAGTGATGAAGGCCATGAAGAAAATGATGAAGGCCATGAAGAAAGTGATGAAGGCCATGAAGAAAGTGATGAAGGCCATGAAGAAAGTGATGAAGGCCATGAAGAAAGTGATGAAGGCCATGAAGAAAGTGATGAAGGCCATGAAGAAAGTGATGAAGACCATGAAGAAAGTGATGAAGACCATGAAGAAAGTGATGAAGGCCATGAAGAAAATGATGAAGGCCATGAAGAAAGTGATGAAGGCCATGAAGAAAGTGATGAAGGCCATGAAGAAAGTGATGAAGGCCATGAAGAAAGTGATGAAGGCCATGAAGAAAGTGATGAAGGCCATGAAGAAAGTGATGAAGACCATGAAGAAAGTGGTGAAGGCCATGAAGAAAGTGATGAAGGCCATGAAGAAAGTGATGAAGACCATGAAGAAAGTGATGAAGGCCATGAAGAAAGTGATGAAGACCATGAAGAAAGTGATGAACTTGATAAACACTGGTACAGACACGTTTAAGATAGTCTGTTGGTTGTAACATAGCACTGGGTATATTAGGTTAAGTTGGTTGATTATAATATGGCAAAGGGACATATTAATTACATTAATTTGTTTACAATACGACATGGAGGTATATTAGGTAAAATCCATCCTATCTAGTATAGCAAGTTGACATATTAGGTAAATTACATTATCCCTAATACTGTAAGTGGCTATATAAGGTGAGATATATTATATGAAATGTAGTGTTATATGAATTGATTTGTATATAATATTTCAGATGGGTAAGTTAGGTTATTTAAGATCAGTGGATGACTATATTATGTACAGCTAGTAAGGTGATATATTTTAGTATAAGCAGTATAACAGGGTGCTATGGCGTGTTACGTGTGTGTTAAGACTTATGGCACGGTCAATAAGTATTATATAAGAGCATACTAATCCATTCTCAGTAGGATGCTTACTCCTTCTGTGCGTAACTGGAGTATGGTGATAGAGAGAAGCGTATGGTGATAGAGAGAAACGCATGACGATAGGTAAAGAGAAGCGTAGAGAGAGAGAGAGGTGCCGTGAGAAGACATAGAAAGAGAGGAAATTAGGAAGAGGAAATATGCTAATGAAAGAGGGGGTGGGGGGGTTGATGATAAGAGGGGGAGAGGGGGGAGGATGTTGTGAAAGTGTGATAAGAAGAGAAAACATCGTGAGAGGATAGGAGAAGATGTTGTGAGAGAGTGTGAGGAAGAAAAGAAGATAGAATGAGCGTGTGAGTGTGAATGTTGAGATGAGTTATAACACACATCACTTTTGTCCGTGTAAAAAAAAAATAAAAGAAATTGTAGAGTTTAAAACCAATAGGCTGACTTTTACAATACTGTCGATCGATAGTGCTGGTGGCTTTAAGTTCCCTTGTTACTGAAGTAGTCATTCACCTCACCACTTCCTACCACAGCCCCAGACAATATCCACATCCACAGACACCAATATCTAGACCCCCATCCAGAACCACACACACTAACATCCACATCCACAGACACCAACATCCACATTCACAGACACCAACATCCACATCCACAGACATCAATATCCACATCCACAGACACCAATATCCACAGACCCCCAACATTCACATTCACAGACACCAACATCCACATCCACAGACACCAACATCCAAATCTACAGCCATCCACATCCACATCCACCGAAATAAACATCCACGCTCCATAATAAATGATAAAAATAGTGTATTTCTTATTATCATTACCCTTCTACATATTCACTGTGATAGACGAGTATTAAGCCTTATTAAGCCGGTATGAATCAGAGGTAAGTTCTCACGTGGGATTATGGTATAGTAAGCGTGTGTATGACTGTATGATCTTGTCTATATTATACATACTGCCCGTCGCCTTGGTGGTATGATCGACTGCCGTTCTCTCTCTCTCTCTCTCTCTCTCTCTCTCTCTCTCTCTCTCTCTCTCTTATAACATCAAATTACCAAATTTAAACAAAACAATAATCTATCCTAAACTAGCGATATATTAGCAATTTTCTGTGTAATTATTCTAGTTTAAAGATAAATAGTAAAAAATATATAGTAACCTATCATAGTGTAATGTTCCGCTTGACAAACACACATGAGGGAGACTTTTCTTAACTACCTGACCTGATATTGATGAGGTCAAAGTGGTGACCTGTGATACTAGTGATATCAGAGAGTGGTGGTGACCTGTGATACTAGTGATATCAGAGAATGGTGGTGACCTGTGATACTAGTGATATCAGAGAGTGGTGGTGACCTGTGATACTAGTGAGATCAGAGAATGGTGTTGACCTGTAATACTAGTGAGATCAGAGAATGGTGCTGACCTGTAATACTAGTGAGATCAGAGAATGGTGGTGACCTGTGATACTAGTGATATCAGAGAATGGTGTTGACCTGTGATACTAGTGATATCAGAGAATGGTTTTGACCTGTGATACTAGTGATATCAGAGAATGGTTTTGACCTGTGATACTAGTGATATCAGAGAATGGTGTTGACCTGTGATACTAGTGAGATCAGAGAGTGGTGTTGACCTGTGATACTAGTGAGATCAAAGAATGGTGGTGACCTGTGATACTAGTGAGATCAAAGAATGGTGTTGACCTGTGATATTAGTGATATCAGAGAGTGGTGGTGACCTGTGATACTAGTGAGATCAGAGAGTGGTGTTGACCTGTGATACTAGTGAGATCAGAGAATGGTGTTGACCTGTGATACTAGTGATATCAGAGAATGGTGGTGACCTGTGATACTAGTGAGATCAGAGAATGGTGTTGACTTGTGATACTAGTGAGATCAGAGAATGGTGGTGACCTGTGATACAAGTGAGATCAGAGAATGGTGTTGACCTGTGATACTAGTGAGATCAGAGAATGGTGTTGACCTGTGATACTAGTGAGATCAGAGAGTGGTGGTGACCTATAAGACTAGTGAGATAAACATACTGTCCCCTAGAGAGATATGCATAAGGATTTGTACCTATTTATCGCTCCGTGTCGTCGGCTAATTCCCCCAATAATGAACTACCATTTGCATTAAAGCCTTTCCCCCTAAAACTCAACATTTATACTCATCAACAAGGACTTAATTACACCCAGGGTTATTATAGGTCAATGCACACACACACACACACACACACACACACACACAGTAAATATATCAGGACATCAATTCTCTATCGTGCAGAACGTAACAATAGGTCAACAAGGTACGATACGCAGCTTCCTCTTCCCTCTTACGACCGTCTTTAGTGCATAAGACTCATACCTATAAGGAGAATATAGGGGGGGAGGGGATGTGATGGTATTTGGTTAACATTGAGTTTTAATATAATACCGACACCATTTTAGCCACTGTTAGGTTAGGTTAAGTTAGGTCTGTTGTCTTAAAGTCCGGAACAGATGTTGTCGTAAGTCTTTGTTGGGACTCTTAAACCTTAATATAACTATAACTAACTCACTTAACTTCTAACCTAACCTAACCTAACCTAACCTACCCTAACCTAACCTAACCTAACCTAACCAAACCAAACCAAACCAAACCAAACCAAATCTAACTTATCTTATCTCTAACATAACATAACATTATCAAACCCTGATTTATATTTAACATCCAAGGTTGAGTTCCGGGTCAGGTAAACAACAACTCATCTCCAGGTTTATTGTGTTTAATCTTTATGTTGTTGTTTTTTTGTTTGTTTTTTCAACCGTGTAATTTCATCTCATCATATCAAGCGACTTTAAAAAACACTCCAGGTTGTAGACAGAGTATACAGGCAAGGTATTTAATTATAACAATAAAACATGTGCGTAAATTTCTGTCTGTCTGTCTGACTCTCTGTCTGTCTGTCATTCTTTTTCTAGCTCTCTACATATATGGAAATAAATATATAACTCAAATAGAAATTATGAACTAAAATACACATTACGTACACATCATCCACATATGAGCTAAAGAATATATGAAAACTATATCCTGTATTCACCATGAGAAATACCCATAGGTGAAGTGTATAAGCATATAGCCAAGCCGTATTAATATCCATCTAAAATACATATATACAATTAATCCATACACATACGTATTAAGAGGTAAGATTAAAGGTGATAATTGGGAGGTAAAGACTAGCAAGGATGAATGAAATGAAAAAGAAGAAATGCGAAGTTTGGTGGACAGACCAGGGAAAATAAAATGAGTGGTGGGAGGTGGTCGCCAACCCTCAGATATGAATATGACACATTGATTGATTGATTGATTGATTGATTATTTGATTATTTGATCAATTATTTGATTGATTGATTATTTGATTGATTGATTGATTGATTATCTGATTGATTGATTGATTGATTGATTTGATTGATTAATTGATTGATTATTTTATTTATTTATTTATTTATTTATTGATTGATTGATTGGTTATTGACTCATTATTGCTCATGAAAATAATAACAAAACACAATACCATCAATAACTCGAATCACACACTAAAAAAGATATACAAAAAAACGAGTGATATTTTTCGTTGCCAAGAGGACATTATCTATATATTTATGATGTATATTTCAGTCTATTTCAGCAAGACTGGATGTACTATAACTCATGTCCTGAAGTAATGGTAACAAGGAGAAGTTAGTGTCTTTTATTTACGAGTGGTGACGATGTTTTAACCCTTATGTCCTGTGAGTAAGATGTTCATGTGCACATAAGAGTCACTCGACCAGCACACACACACACACACACACACACACACACACACACACACACACACACACACACACAAATAATAATAATAATAAAAACTTCGATCACACGTATCTATATTTTTCTGTGGTCAGTGAGTCTGTTTTTTTTTTCAAAGTCACGTGTGTGTGTGGGGAGGGGGGGGGTGGATTCATTGGTGTAAATGTATGTGTGTTTGTTGTTGGTGGTTAATTGCCCGGATGTACAGTATACAGTGATTTAGCAACAGCAAGAAAAGTTGGACACTGAGGATGATTGTGTTGACAGTAGCAGGAGTGAGGGGTAGTGTGTGTGTGTGTGTGTGTGTGTGTGTGTGTGTGTGTGTGTGTTGTGAACTGAGTCCCATATATACATTTACTGATAAACACATAGGCGCGTGCGTGCGAATACAGAACTCTTAATTAATTACCTGGGCAGGAGTAAGCCCCGGGAGATTCTCAAGTATCGTTCAATAACAGGCCTTGACCTCCAGGTTGCCACAACCCTCCTACAGTGACCTCAGTTGGACATCAAGGTCATTAGAATCTCAACTCCTGACCTTTGATTCTATAGGGAGAAAGTCAACCAGGTACAGTATAGTCGGGACGGCGATATATTGCAACACACAAACACGTAGGAAAAAATTTAAATGACGTTATGTAACACCGCATGTTCAGGCACAGGAAAAAAAACAGTAAATATGATAATACAAGCACCGCCGCCTGGTGAAGCAGAGAAACAGCGCAACACAAACACAGCCGCCACCCGGAGAGTGAGGAGGTCATGAATTGGTACAGGGATATTATTTACCGCCTCAGAAAATTAATGCCAACCTTCTGTTTAAGTTACATTATTATGATTAATGACGCGAGGGACCGTTCCTTCACCCTCACCACCTTTCGCTGTCCTGAAAATGTGTACATGGATGAATCAGTTTACTTAACAAGGTGTCTGGGTGATAGATACCCTACCTGCTGTTGACTCACCACTGCTCTCTCTTCTTATGTAAACGACCGTAAACTATTTAGAGTCATACGTCATCTGGGGTGATACGGGGTCATAGGTCACGCCTGTCTATCTCTATATTTATCTATCTATCTATCAATCTGTCTGTCTATCTGTCTATCTGTCTATCTGCCTGCCTGTCTATCAACGTTGCTAAGTATTGTATGGGAGAATTTACCAGTGCACTATGTGAGTAAATAAAGCACTTGACCATACCATGTGTGTATTATAAACAAGAGAATATTACCCTGAGCCCTGTCACAGATTGTGGTGGCAAGACCTTCATGTTTCAACACTAACTGTGGGCTTGAAACCTGCAGGGAACAGTATCTTGTTTTACATTTACTGGCAGAGTGGCTACAACTCTCATCTCCCGCCCTAAGGGTCACTGGTTCTCACACTCCCAGTTCCCCCCCCCCCACCCTCCCCCCCAGCTGTGAATGAGTACCTACCTAACTTTAGAGTTTGGGGGAAGTGAAAGTTATCTTGTGCACTGCCGGGTTTCTTCATGTACCGAAAAATATATTTTCTATTCAGTATACTGCCCAAACGACCCATCCAGCCAATGGGACTGTTTTATGTACCCGCCAGAGTATGTGTATTATTGTCATCTTCAACAGCATCTACTCACACAAGGAACTTCAAAAAAAAATAAAACTTTCTTCCAGCCATTAGACATACTCAGACAGGCCCTAATGACCCACTTAATTATATTTACCTGCGTGTTGATGGTGGCGTATTATCGTGTCCCGTAATCACCTGTAGATAATTACCCGATAATTACTTAATGGCGAGACATCCTCTCTCACCTAACACCTGTTATTGTCATCTTCTTCACTATATTGAATGACTTGTATAGTATCTCTCTCTCTCTCTCTCTCTCTCTCTCTCTCTCTCTCTCTCTCTCTCTCTCTCTCTCTCGTGACCCATTATTTCCCCTGGTCAAGGAAGAGGAAAAAGAAACTGTGTTGTCTGAGAAGGTGATGAGTAGTCTGAGGAAAACACTTTTGTCCTCATAGTTTCCTCGTCTCTCGTTTATTACTCTTTCCTTTTTTTTTCCTCCTCTTTCCTGTCCATCTTTTGTGTGGTGCTTCTTGCCCTGATGGTTACAATAAATGACCCCGTGTAAGTGATGGATAAGAAAGGCGAAAAGGTAGATGATTGAGTTGTATTACGTTGTATGCTGTCATCCCTTGAAGACGAATATGTTGTATGTTGTCATCCCTTGAAGACGAATATGTTGTATGTTGTATATGTGGTATGTGGGAAGGGTGTGATATAAATGTGAGGTAGTTAAAGGAATGAAGGAGGTGTGTGATGATGAAGTTTGATTGAAGGGTTCTACCTGTTCTACCTGTTCCACCTGTTCTACCTGTTCTACCTGTTCTATCTGTTCTACCTGTTCTATCTGATCTATCTGTTCTATCTGTTCCGCCTGTTTTGCTTGTTCCACTTGTTCCACCTGTTCCACCTGTTCTACCTGTTCCACCTGTTCTACCTGTTCTACCTGTTCTATCTGTTCTACCTGTTCTATCTGATCTATCTGTTCTATCTGTTCCGCCTGTTTTGCTTGTTCCACTTGTTCCACCTGAGGTCCAATATGTCTGTTCTAAAGTATATGAATTAATATATGGATGAGACTAAGAAATTATATCTAATTTTTTAGGTTAATATTCGGTTCAAAATGAAAGAAATGTGTTAGTATATTATTAGAGTAAGATTATGAATGATGACCTTAGTGGCTGGTCTAATGATGATATTACTGAATGTTTTTTTTTTTTTTTTTAAGAAAGTTTTCGTATTTTGTTAAGTTAAAATGTACGGAAGTTATTTGTGACCCAGTAAGTTGTGGACGCCAGGTGTGTAAACAGTAAAGGTGTAGTACTTAATTAAACTACTGAGACACGTGACTGAAGCTTAGCATTAGAGAGACGGGGTGAAACCTTGTATAACTTAACATAATTACCGAAACAGTTTGTACATCTGCAAGGACTGGTAATAACATCATTGTGACGTAAGAAGAGGCATTGGCGATAACATAAGGTTGGATACTGATGTAGTTTCCAAAGTAAGGGAATTTTTTTATCATTGCTAGTTTTTTTTAGCTTGAGGAGGAGAGGGGAGGGGGGTGTCATTGATCTCTGCCGGGTCAAAGAAAACATTGGAGGAGTATGGAGTATGGGGCGTCACCAGGGTCAAAGGTTAAATTTTGACCAATCCTTGGAGTGGTAGTTGTGGCACATGAGAGAGAGTGTTGTAGGATTATAGACGTTGTTGTAATAGGTTAGTTTAAAAGGATAAAGTCATTTCCATCAGTGGCTCAGGGTGAAGAGTCTGTGTCTGGAGTAACGGTGTATTCTTCATAACTCGATTAAGATATATATATATATATATATATATATATATATTAGATAAAAGGAGAGAGCGAGAGGGAGCACCACATAACACCTCACAACATAATTATTTGTCACCTGAGTAATTAAATAGTGCGTCAGGTGGCAGCTTCCCTCATACACTAACTTTGATCTCATTAATGAAGGCGACGCGCCTCGCTGTGTCATGGTAAAAATACTCCACCTGTATATAAGATAAGGTTCTTGGTGGTGCAGCTGACTCACTGCTACAGGGATGTGAGGTCAGACGTAGCTCTCAACTGTGAGTCCCAAGGTACACGTGTCCAGCACATCCCCAGCTGGGTGCTCCAAAATCATATATAACCCAACTGTGTCTGCTGGTGTTGGCCATCTTAACGCCTCCCATGTAAATTTAAGAGGCAGATTAGCATACTGGTGCACTGCAACCCCCTCGGGGAGGTGTACCACCAAGAACACTTTACTTCACATGAAGAATTTCAGAAAGTAAAAACATCTTCTTGGTGTTGGTATAACTATCTGAGCGTCCATAACGCGTGATCATATATCAGGTTTAGTGCTGACTGTGCGCTACATAACATTAAGCGAAGTGCCGTAAGGATAATGTCACACTGATTCATATTTAGAAATTATATTCTAAAAATGATTCCTACTGGGAACAATAAAGTGATCGACAAGTAGTGACAAACTGCACGAGTTGAGAACTTAATCTGGAGACGAGAAGAGAAGTACCTCACACTTGACTCGGTTTCTTAACAAACAGTATATTACCAAGATGACTCCATCACTATAGTTGAGCTTAATGCCGTAAGTTCTGTCATCTGGTTAAACATGGAGTGATGAGCCCAGCTGTAGACCCTCGAGTTTATTAGTCTTAAAGATGGCAGTAAGGCCCTTAACCTCTCTCTGATGTTGTATGAGTATAGAGTCTGTTGTTATGTCAGATCCTGCCAGTCTGTGTTGAGGCATGTGATGAGTCTCTATGTTCACTAGTCTGTTACCAATGCAGGAAGATGGAGGGGGCCGGCCGTCAGAAACACCTGTTCGAGGTATGAGTGAACATCCAACTCGTTCTAAACTTTCCATTTGTATTTTCATCTATAAATAACATCACTACCTCACACATTGCTCACCATAGTCCTCTCTGAGTCAGTTATAACAATAGTAACATAAATCTCCTTATATTTTATCACCAATACTCTACCACTCCTCCACACTCTAGTCCCAGGTGTTGCTTCCTCCTGCCTCCTCGTCATCATCATCATCTTTTGAGTTTTCCGAGCGAGAAATGTAACCTGCCATCGTCTACCCTGGGATGATATAGTTCCAAGACATTGATTGATGACGTGCAGTGGAGAGGGTTGGTTCTCTCTCTCTCTCTCTCTCTCTCTCTCTCTCTCTCTCTCTCTCTCTCTCTCATAATCAACTTCTCACGACTCCCTCTCCCTCCTTTAGCGCTCTTAAGGTAACTAAGGAGGAGACTAACAAGCCTAATCAACATAACATGTGATCATATTGAGGCGTCTTAGAAACTGATCATCCACCAGGTATGTCTCGTCATCCTCCTTACCTGTGTTGACGTAGAGGACTCAATGTGATAATGGGAACTCAATAATCTCTGATCCAGAACAATGTAATATTCCCTTTTATTTACCTAATCTAACCTAACCTAACCTACCAAAAAGGAGAGACGAGAGAAACATGAGGGATAGAGAGAGAGATAGAGATAGAAAGAGAGATACAGAGAGATAGAAGTACACGATTCGATACTGACCATATCCTATTGATGGAGACGAGGAGAAAGAGGGAGGGGGAGGAAGGGGGAAGAGGTGAAGGAGGAGGAGGTGGGGGTGACGAACCTTCATTCACCAAAAAAGAAGAAATCTACGTCATTCATCCTCTGTATTGATCAGCTGAGAAACGTAAACATTAGGTGTGTGTGATATCTCTCTCTCTCTCTCTCTCTCTCTCTCTCTCTCTCTCTCTCTCTCTCTCTCTCTCTCTCTCTTACCTGTCACTTAAACCATATTAGCCGTGAACGTTCAGTATCTCATAAACTTTTACCGATATTGGCTCAGCTCTAATACCTGGATACACCTTTTACAAGTAGGTACAAGTGAGAGACAACAGTGAGAGACAGGTACAAGTGAGGCCTTTCTGGTCGGCGGGTCACTGTGATGGTCAGGTGGCAACAAACACGAACGAGGCGATAGTTAGGCTGAAGAGTTGCAGCTGGGCACGAGGGACAGCTGCTATGTTCTTTTTAGCAGCGTTTAGTGGACACGTTACTGCTGGCAACAAACACGAACGAGGCGATAGTTAGGCTGAAGAGTTGCAGCTGGGCACGAGGGACAGCTGCTATGTTCTTTTTAGCAGCGTTTAGTGGACACGTTACTGCTTCATTAGACATAACATATAATTGATTTACTTCACGTTTGTAGGAGCAGTAAAAGTTATCTTAAATTCCAAGTAGTGGGAGGTAGGATCTGGACGACAGGTGACAAGTACTCGAAGGTCTTATGTTCTGTGTGGTCGTGTGTGTAATTGCCACTCTGAGCCGCCGTCCAGAAACGACTCCTGGCCTCACAGTAGAGAGATAACAGTAAGAGAGAGACAGAGAGAGAACAGTGAGAGACAGTTACAGTAAAGAAACAGCAGTGAGAGACAGGAACAGTAGAGAGACAGTTATAGCAATGAGAGACAGCAGTGAGAGATAGATCCTGGTGGAGTTCTTCCTTAATTCAAGATCCTGTGTGACTCAGTTGTCTCTTGAGGAAGGTAATAGAAGCCAGAAAATGTTTTTATTGCTGATTGAATAGTGATGTGGCCTCCCCTGTGTCTGTCTATTTGTGATTTTGCATGTTGGTATTAGTGTAAGTGTGTGTGTGTGTGTGTGTGTGTGTGTGTGTGTGTGTTGATCCGTCAGATGGCATTTGTCTCCTCATCCAATTCCATCCTCACTCTCCCACTCACTCTCCCTCTCCCTCTCACTCTCACCACTGACACATGAGAGACAGGGTAATACACTGTTCACTTACCACGTCCTTCAATGTCTCTTTCTCCACGTCTCATCTTTTAATGTATGAATATTAGGGGAGATATTTTTTCCCACGTGTCTCTTATTTCTTTATTTTGTTCTCCTTCTCCTTTATTATCTCCTGTTGCCATATTCTTCTTCTCTCTTCCCTCTTCCTCCCCACTACCACACTCCTCCTCCTCCTTCTCCCCAACTACCACACTCTTCCTCCCCAAATTGCCAGTTCCCCTCCCCCCTCCCCACTAACCACTATTTCTAGGATTTACGGTATGTATGTGTGTGTGTGTGTGTGTGTGTATGTGTGTGTGTGTGTGTGTGTGTCTCATCAACTTTGTATTAATATTTAGAATTATACATCAAATTCTGTCTCTTGATAATACACAACATTCAATATTTGATTCCCACAGACAATTTCTAACTAAAGATTCACTCTACCGAAGTCCTTAAATTATACAGAAGTTGTATTTAATTGTATTCCCATCCAGTAGCTATTAACACCTTAACTAGCCAGTTATGTATTAGTATATATTAATGGCTTTTTTCCTATCACTAGTAATTCAATTCAATATACCATAGCGTTCACTCAGGTTTTCTTTTTATATCAATTAACAGTTATCTATCTTATCAGTCATATGTCTTATCTCCCTTTACTTCTTGTTGACTCTACTAGAATCTACATTACGTCTACTTAACCTAACCTAACCTCACTGCTGACGGTCTCCCTTCGTCTGTTTACTGTACATATCAGTTTCTCCTGTAATGTTGTTATCCATAAGCACCTTTAGATTACTCTCCCGTGGTAAGATGTTCTTATATGATTCCCAAAACCTCAATATTATCTACCTCCTACCTCCTCCTAATACCAAACACAAACAATTAAATATTATAAATTCACTCAAGTTCACGACACTGGTAAGATCGAGTTAAAAAAATATACCTAAAAAATTTCAAAGAACTTCAGGCAACGACAGAAACACCACACGAATATCTCACAAACTCACAAATTTGAGGATGGAAATGCTGAGAGGAAAGGAACATAAAACACGTTAGTGGAAATAGCTAGAATGTGACAGGTTTCCTCGTAAGATTTTTCCGCGGTAACGTGATGTGGTGTGAGTCAGCCTTGTGTATGCTATGGCCCCTGGTTATTCGTTTTGATTTTTTTTATAGAGTATATTTTTATCTTTTGTAGCTGGATATTAAAAGTTAGAAAGTAAACAAATAAATAGTTACATATATGGAAGAGAAAGTAGAAAGAATAAGATAGTTGATAGAAGGAAAGTAAGATGGATAGATAGAAAGACAGACAGATAGATAATCAAGTTTGATATAACTCTCCAGAGAAAGATGTAAATATATCTTTGGAAAGGAGAAAAATGATAGATATAAAGAGAGAGTGAGAGATAACAGATAAATAATGACAAACAGACAAACGCACAGACAAAGAAGAATGGATAAAAACAGAGAGAAAGACATAGATTGATAGATACAGACATAAGTAGGAGTGAGTACGAGACAGACAGACAGACAGACACAGAAACAGACAGAAATAATTATGCGTCACATACACAACACAGCTCCAGTAAAATCAACTTCTCTCCATTTCTGAGTCAATAATTCTGAATATCACAGAGTTAAAAACACAGCTTACAATGGACGAAGTGAGTATAAGACATTAACTTTGAGACACACGGAATATCAGAAATGGAAAGGTATGGTAGAGGCAAATGGAAAAGGTTAGACAGGAAAATGAAGGAAGGAAAATATGAAAAAGAAATAAGTGGAGAATAACAAGAGGAAGAGGACACAGGGGAGACCACTTACAATAGATGTTTGTTAAATACTTCTGGCCATCACACGACGAACACAAGAGTATCGAGGAAGATAAATAATCCCGGAACGAGTAAGCTGGGAGCCATACTCATACACATTAGAACAAGCAGATGAAGATGTTGCATTTGCATTTATATATGGAATTCTCAATTATTCTACATATGCATTTGAACTTGAATATTAATGTACAGCACTTTCATTTGCATTTGAATTTACAAATGCAAATTTCAAATCTGATTTTACACCTAATGCTCGTATCTCACTGAACACCTGACTGTCACCTGTTCCCATAAGGTCGGCCGTGACTGCCAGGATAATCCAAGTCCTCACCTCATCTCAGCCCCGTGGAATAACCCAAACAATATACAGAACGCCAGGATATGTTTGATATACATTTGAATTTACATTTCATTAATTTAAAACATTTACATTTGCATTTAAATGTACAAGCCTGCATTTAGACCCAACCCTGGAAAGAGCAGCAGCAGCAGGGAGACGTCAGAGGGCAAATCGTAATTCCCTTCGACAGTGAGCCATTACCTCGCTGCTCACTTGATGTATTGTTGTTTTTGTTGGTCCAGCCAGCCTGCCAACCTCCCTCCCCCTCCCACCATTAACTACACCCCCTCTTACCCCCTACTATTCTATCCCCCCCCGCCTCCCTCCCTCCCTCCCGCGTCTCCTATGACAATTACAACGGAGGTAAACGTAAGGTGACCTCCATGCGTGAGGTGGAGGTGTGGGAGAGGTGGGGGTGTGGGGGAGGTGAGGTGGGGGTGTGGGGGAGGTGGAAGTGTGGGGGAGGTGGAGGTGTGGGGGAGGTGTGTGAGGTGTGGAAGTGGAGGTGTGGGGAGTGGAGTGTGGGGGAGGTGGAGGTGTGGGGGATGTGGAGGTGTGGAGGGGGTGTGGGGAGGTGGAAGTGTGGGGCAGGGTGTGTGGGGGGAGGTGGAGGTGTGGGGAGGGTGGAGGTGTGGGGGAGGTGAAGGATGTGGGGGAATGGAGGTGTGGGGGGTGGAGGTGTGAGGTGGAGGTGTGGGGAGATGGAGGTGTGGGGAGGTGGAGGTGTGGGGAGGTGGAGGTGTGGGGGTGTGGAGGTGTGGGGGGTGGAGGTGTGGGGGAGGTGGAAGTGTGGGGGAGGTGGAGGTGTGGGGGAGGTGGAGGTGAGCGGGAAGTGAAGATAGAGGTATCTTAGGATTTATCCAGCACCAATCAGCATGTCTGATGATTCGTCTTCCACCAATGAATTCGTCTGGATTATTGTCCGCTACCAATTAGATCATTAATCAACCACCTTGTCCCAATCACCGCATCTGATTGTTTCTCAAGCTCCAATCTCAACCAATCTGCTTCTGCATGTCTGACTGCCTTTCTTACCCTACAGCTTCACATTAGCCAATCAGCTGCTGTGACTCTCAGGGCTCCTTCTTGCCCGACAGCTGTACAAACAAGGCACAGGCTACCAACCAATCATCTGCAGAGAATCTAATAGCACCTTCTTGCCCCGTGGCTTCACAAATACCCACGAGCAGCTGATGACCTAAAGCAAACTCACCTCTCTGCGTCGTGACTCCCTCAATGGCTGCAAGTCTTGGGTCTGGAGAATTGATTTTCGTGTGTCGAGGAATCTGATGTTGTGATAATATTTCTCTGTTTGCCTTTTTTTTTTGTTCGATTTGTTGTTTGTTGTTGTAGTTTTTGTTGTTATTTTGTGGTTTCTTTATGTGGGATTAATTTAGTGAGTTTTCTTTTCCTCTCTCTCTCTCTCTCTCTCTCTCTCTCTCTCTCTCTCTCTCTCTCCCCCCATAAACGCTAAACAAACCTCATCCAATTCCAGAGGCTATATATAAGGTTCTTGAATCAAATTATAAACAATTTAAAACATAATCAAACACATATACACGAATAAAAACACACACAAACAGGTAAAACACAGAAAATAATTAAAACACACACACACAAGGAGAGACAAGCCAGCTAATAACAACACTCAGAGTAAAACAGAATAAAACGTAAACAAACAGATGAAGACACACCCAAAAACAAACACACTAAAACACATAAAATGACGAAAACACTCACCAAATATAAACCACCACACACACACACACACACACACACAACACACACACACACACACACACACACACACACACAGATAGGTTCGTGGGTGTCTATTATTTAGACTTTTTCTCACTCATTTTTTTTTGGGGGGGGTCCAGCCAACACAATGCATCGATTTTTTCTTGTTAGGTTAGGTTAGGTTAAGTTAGGTTAGGTTAGGTTAGGTTAGGTTAGGTTAGGTTAGGTTAAGTTAGGTTAGGTTATATTAGAGTAGGATGGGTTGGGTTGGGTTAGGTTAGGCTAGGCTAGGTTAGGTTAAGTTAGGTTATATTAGAGTAGGATGGGTTGGGTTGGGTTGGGTTAGGTTAGGTTATATTAAGTAGGATGGGTTGGGTTGGGTTAAGGTTTGGCCTGGGTGGAGTTAGAGGTTAGGTTAATTGGGTTATATTAGAGTAGGATGGGTTGGGTTGGGTTGGGTTGGGTTAGGTTAAGTTAGGTTATATTAGAGTAGGATGGGTTGGGTTGGGTTGGGTTGGGTTAGGTTAGGTTAGGCTAGGCTAGGTTAGGTTAGGTTAGGTTAAGTTAGGTTATATTAGAGTAGGATGGGTTGGGTTGGGTTAGTTTAAGCTAGGTTAGGTTAAGTTAGGTTATATTAGAGTAGGATGGGTTGGGTTGGGTTGGAGTCCTATTGTGATCGGGAACCATTTGACACTCAACAATAAAGACAATTATTATACGAAAAAAAGCAGACCAGAATCCAATCAGAGAATATGTATATACTGTCTATATATATATTGAATTTATTGGGAATTCAGACGAGCGATAAAATAAACTTTATCGACGCTCGAGGCCACTCAAGTTCCATTAGCGAATGTTAAGTTTTATTCAAATACAGCAATATCTGCGGAGCCGCTCCTTGACTTTCTTCAATATATATATCAGCAAAATTCAACAAAATTCTTAACAAAAGGTTGAAAGATTAGTGAGATGACTATTATTTGGTACATCTTTTTAGTCATGTTTTATTGGAGGGGGGGGGAGGTCTATCCGGCTCTTGTAGTCAGCTGCCAGACATTGCCAGGCTTACCAAGGACTATCTGGCTTCTATCTCCGACAGGGGACTCACAGACAACACCATGGACTATCAAGACTCAGTGTGCTATCAGGCCCTTCTCACGGGGAGGGAGGGAGGGAGAGGGAGGGGAGAAGGGAGGGGAGGGGAGGGGAGGGGAGAAGGAAGGGAAGAGAAGTGAGGGGGGAATACTAACAGACTCCCTCCCTCTGCTGAATTCTCTTTGGCGAGGAACTTCAAAAGGTAAACTCGTGCAATATGAAGCAGAGGGGAGGAGGAAGAGGAGGCCATCTATCACTCCCGCCGCCTCTCGCTCACATTGTTCCTGATGACCTAATTGTCTCACGATGACATAAAATGACACGAAGGTACAACAATGAACCTTTTTTTTTTATTTAATGTAATATAAACAAAGTGAAATTAGAGCATTCGATCAGCCAAAGGTTAGGTTAGGTTAGGTTAGGTTAGGTTAGGTTAGGTTACTCTTAAGGTGAAATAAACTAGTGGAAACGAATATTCA
The DNA here is from genome assembly GCF_018991925.1 of Homarus americanus. Taxonomy (NCBI): domain Eukaryota; kingdom Metazoa; phylum Arthropoda; class Malacostraca; order Decapoda; family Nephropidae; genus Homarus; species Homarus americanus. The sequence goes on along the minus strand of NW_024735424.1, from coordinate 107,604 downwards.
AGTGATCCAAATATTTTATTTATTTTTTTTTTTTTTATCTCAAGGTGACGAAAGTTGTCTAACCTTATGTAGCGGGAGTGAACGGTAATATGAGACCCTATTAGTTGAACCACCAGAATATATTAAAGGGTCAACGAAATCATTACAAGAGAAAATATTTTAACCCTTTGAGTTAATCGTCCTCAAATGGTTAAGTCATCGTCCTTAAAGGGTTAATCGTTCTCAAAGGGTTAATCGTCCTCAAAGGGTAAGTCATCGTCCTCAAAGGGTTAATCGTCCTCAAAGGGTTAATCGTTCTCAAAGGGTTAAGTCGTCGTCCTCAAAGGGCTAATTGTTCTCAAAGGGTTAAATCGCAATACAGAAAGGTAATACAAATGCTTAATAATTAGAAAGAATTTTATATCTTGAACGTCAATGCAGATAACAAAGATGTAAAAAAAAAATTATTCAACCAAAATTAATTATTCCAAGAGTTTTCGAAGCAATAGTAATCTTTTAAAGTCTTTGGCACGACTAGAGATTTCTTTAGACAGTTTCCAACATGACCATTCCATCCCAAGCTCTGAATCATCGAATTTTATAAACAAACTGGTGTACAAACTCTAGGATACTATTACAATAAATTATAACATCAAAGAGGGACTTACCAAAGTGCCTCAGGGGAGAAAAACAGAGACAGAGAGGGAGACAGTATTTTTTTGCAGAAAGAATACAGTCAGATAAGATCCCTGTTGAAAGTAACGTTATGTGAAGAGCGAGGAATGTATCGAATAGGTATAAAATTTCCCCCATTACTGCCTCTATTGATTTGGAACTGTGTGAGAAGTTACTGCAGAGTAGAGAGAGTAGTCCAACAAATCGATACTGTAATGGTTATGAGACAATTTTAATTCCTGAGAGTCAATCGAAGGAGACAGTGTGTCAATACAACCACTTCACTTAAAACTACTTCATATGTCATGGCCCCCTGGAAGGAACACCTCTCAAGGTTTATTATACTGCTGTTGCTATACGTGTTCTGACCTACCAGGGAGAGATCAAAACATTAAGCTATTGTTAAAACTATTCAGAGAGGCGTCGTTGTCCCCTTACCAGTGTGTGTGTGTGTGTTGGTGTGTGAAGCAGGGTGTGTTGAGGTAGTGCGTGGTTATACAACGCAGGAAAACAACACTCTGTCAGGGAGATCTCCACTATGTTAGACAAAGGTGTTTTATTTTACACAGTAGCTGGAGAAAACTTATATTATCTTCACTTGGTGGGATAAATTTATAATGTTTTTTTCTCTTCTATAACTTCATATAAATTCAGCCATGTCAATATTGCTGTTATTGTTCGCTTTGGTATTCATATTTCTTTTCCAGCCAAAATGGCATTTTACATACATATATATATATATTATTATTATTAAAACGAAATTTACATGTAATTATTTCTCTTCCTATATTTTTTAGTCACTGAGGCACATTAATAATTTTTGTTTAATATTACTGAACTCACAACTTTTTTTTCCAGTAGCCATAAATTAGTCATGAAGTAAAAGTTTCATCTATAGGCTACTATGACAACTACCCTTGTGTTTTATATACACAGCCCAACACAAACACCGACGTGAGGTGTGTTTGGCGGCACACAAATGTTTTAAAACACCCACAGCTGAGTGATACGTTTTGTGTGTCCAATGATATTTGATATTATATAAAACACGACCTTGTAAGCATGGTGTGTGTGTGTGTGTGTGTGTGTGTGTGTGTGTGTGTGTGTGTGTGTGTGTGTGTGTGTGTTTTACTTCATTTTGTCGATTCATAACATCATTGTGAGATAAAACTGGACATAGTGTTTACTCTCACCTGTAGTGTTATGCTAAGGTTAGGTTAGGTTAGGTTAGGTTAGGTATATAACATAATTTTACATATTTAAACTGATGCGGGTAATGAAATTGTCCAGTTAATGCAAAAGAATCTTGTTAATGGTAATTACTTGTGGCACCTTTAATTTGCTAAGTGGGCCGTTTGTGTTTCTATTGCGATAACTACTTGTAAATTAATTTGTATATATACAGTACAAAATATTATCTCTCTCTCTCTCTCTCTCTTCATGAATAGCCACACAAACTCTACCATTATTCGTGGCCATTCATTCTAACTAGTGTAACTGTAGTAAAAAATGTATTCTGTTGTTTTAATCCTCTAAAGGTTCAGTACTAGAACCTGCTATTAACACCTTCTAACCTGCAACCTGACTTCACCACCTGTTGACCTATAATCTAACCTTAACCTGCTGACCTATAACCTAACCTTAACCTGTTGACCTATAACGTAACCTTAACCTACTGACCTATATTCTAACCTTAACCTGCTGACCTATAACGTAACCTTAACCTACTGACCTATAACGTAACCTTAACCTACTGACCTATAACGTAACCTTAACCTACTGACCTATAACCTAACCATAACCTGCTGACCTAAAACGTAACCTTAACCTACTGACCTATAACCTAACCTTAACCTGTTGCCTTAAGGGACGTACCTGAACCCACGACTCATAATTCAACTCAACTTGCTGACCTATAATCTAACCTTAACCTGCTGACCTATAATCTAACCTTAACCTGCTGACCTATAACGTAACCTTAACCTACTGACTTATAACCTAACCTGCTTACCTATAACGTAACCTTAACCTGCTGACCTATAACCTAACCTATCCTAACGTAACCTTAACCTGCTGACCTATAACCTAACCTAACCTAACCTGCTGACCTTCCACCTGACTAATTATTTCAATCTTCTCAGCCAGACGATTCATTAAGAACTTCACCACGTAAGGTTTCCCGTCCACTACGTTAGCATGGAGACCGATGGACAGACAGACAGGCAGGCAGATAGAGAGAGAGACAGACATACAAACGCGGAGAGAGAGAGAGAGAGAGAAAGAGAGAGAGAGAGTTAATGCCATCAAAAGAGATTACATATAAATACAGTTAGATAATCATTAAGACAGACAGACAGATAGACAGAGAGAAAGAGATAAACGATTAAAGTAACTTTTTATCAACAACTATAAGGGAAATACATTGTAAATACCACTAACAACAACAACAACAACAACAACATTAACAATAATAATAACAATAACAATAACAATAATAAAAACGACATTTAAATACCTACAAATTATCAACACTTTCAAAACACAGGTGAGAAGGGAGAAGCAATGTAAACACAAGCTTAAAGACAATATTGTGTGGTGTTATGAGCTCAGGTGAGACAGGTAGCGCTATGGTGCTTGTGTGTGCTTGAGGGTATGTTCTGCTCTACAGTCAAATGAAGTAATTACTTTGCTCAATTACGTTGCAACTAGTTATCATGGAACAATCTTGACAACTGAATGAGGAAATTATGGTTTTTTGTGTTGTGCCTGTCTATCTGCCTGTCTGTCTGTCTGTCTGTCTGTCCATTAGACCTATTTTTGTCTCTGTTTTTTTTATGGTTCTCTACACAGTAATTCATCAACGTCCACACACGTGTATATACATACATACATGCAGTTACACAATTTCATGCATAGCGCACTGGCACCCGCTCGCACACACACACACACACACACACACACACACACACACACACACACAAACTACTGGAGATTCGTTAACCAAACTTTCTGACTTCTCTAGTCTTTCTCTTTTAGCATTACATGTCTCTCTCAGGACCCAGATCTTCATATGTACAGTAAAACACTGACGTGACCTCCACCCCTGTTAGTACCGGTCTGTCATATTGCAGTGTTGACATATATATATACCTGTTAATTACACAAACACCTGTTAATTACACAAGTTTAGTGGCCTTCCATCGGCTTATTGCAATGTTGCTTGGTCAGGATATCTCAATTATTTATCAAACAATCGCAATATTTCACAACCCAAGGCTGAATCACATTAACCTTCATGCTTCAAACGTTATAGTGTAGAGATCAAGGCGAGACAAAGGTATATATATCTCTCTCCCTCAGTGTGTCTCTCCCTCAGTGTGTCTCTCCCTCAGTGTGTCTCTCCCTCAGTGTGTCTCTCCCTCAGTGTGTCTCTCCCTCAGTATGTCTCGCAGAAGCCAACACCATAAAATTATCTAGACATGATAGTGCAATGTTGCAATCATATCACAAAGAGGTGAGTGAGTGAACAAATCCTGTGTTAAAAATGTACTCAAGGTTAAAACAAGAGTGTAGTAGAAGGTCGTATGGCAACACACACACACACACACACACACACACACACATATATAGTGGGGGAAAATAGACAAGAGAGAGAGAGAGAGAGAGAGAGAGAGAGAGAGAGAGAGAGAGAGAGAGAGAGAGAGAGAGAGATTTCTTCGTATTTTATCTATTTCTGCCTCAAACTCTATCTCTTATCTCTATCCGTCCCTACCCTCTTTATCTCTCCTCTCCTCCTCCTCCTGTTCCGCCTTCTGCACTCCATTTGACGGAGGGAGGAAGTTCACTCAAATATTAATAAGAATTTCACATCTAGTCCTGGCAAAGAGGAGAGATGCCTTGTGTGTACTGAATGATGCAGCATCCATCTCTCCGTCTGTCTGTCTGTCTGTCTGTCTGTCTGTCTGTCTGATTATCTACTTTATATGTCTGATAATCTCTCTCTCTCTCTCTCTCTCTCTCTCTCTCTCTCTCTCTCTCTTTAAGGGAGAAAACAGTGAGATAATTAGTGAGTTATTTATAGATGGACTCCGGAGTAAGTAATTAGATGTGAAATTAAGAGACTCTTCAGAAATACTTAAATTGTTACTGATTGGCTTAAATATGAGCGTTGGAGAGGGTGTGGAGGTGGGTTAGGTTAGGTTAGGTTAGGTTAGGTTAGGTTAGGTTAGGTTGGGTTAGGTTAAGTTAGGTTAGGTTAGGTTAGGTTAGGTTGGGTTAGGATAGGTTGGGTTGGGCAGGCTGGGTTGGGTTGCTGCTAGGTTAGGTTAGGTTGGGTTAGGTTAAGTTAGGTTAGGTTAGGTTAGGTTAGGTTGGGTTAGGATAGGTTGGGTTGGGTTGGGTTGGGTTGGGTTGGGTTGGGTTAGGACTTTTATGGTGGATTTAGCAGAGATATAGGGATATATACTGGATATTCTGAGTATATAGAGAACATATAAGATATACCAGGCGGGGGGGAGGTTATAATAGCCTAACAGTTAATCCTATAACCAGTATGCAATAAGCTTCTTGAATAATCTCACTCGACACTAATCTCTAAAGACACATTACTATGGAAATTTAAGCCTAGACCTAAGACTCCTTCAGTTAAGATTAATGTACACTCACTCAAAAAAACTATCTATGCAAAATTGTCGTGAGAAATTATGACACAACGGACGAAGGATTTTGACAACCCTACGGAGACAACAGGAGTCACAGTGTTCATTCTGAAATTCATCGATCACCTGAAGTACAGATAGTTTTTTGAGTGACTGTACTTTAGGTTAAGCAATTTTCACACTTTTTCTATGATAAAAGTTTAAAAGTTCAGGTATTTGATAAAAAAAGGTCGTAAAGTCATATATATATAAAGTTTTGTTTGATGTCGCTTGAGTGGTGTAACTTTATCAAGAGGAGAGTCAAATTTATATTTTTTGGGATGTCGTTTGTAAATTGGAGAATCGGAAGTGAAATTATTATGAAGGAAATTGTTGTCAATTGTCATTTTGTTTTTGATAGCAAAGAAATTTATGGCCCCTGTCGAGTGTGTTTTTGTTGCACTATTATTTGGAACCATGTTAATAGATAGACCCAGCCCAGTAGTTTGTTTTCCCTTTATGTTACGAACTAAATATAGAGAATTTATCGTTTTGTTTTTCTATATACTGTAAATAATCAATTGTCAGGTGTTTGGGAGATAATTGCCCAATAAAGGCTAACAATGCAATTAGCTTCCTCGCGATATGAAGATTACTGTTTTGTTGTTACTATTAGAACGACGTTTGAAATTATTACATTTATGGTTAAAAAAAAATACCTCCTTTTATTTAATGTGTCTGTGATATTGGTGCTCAGAATGTCACGTTTTTACTCTCGACTTCACCAGGTATTTTGTTGGTGTGACTCTGGTGAAAATGGTGATTATTAAGTATTATCACCATTACCAAGGCTTGGATGCAATTGGTGACGATGACTTGTCTCACCATATACTTTACTACAGTGTCATCATATGGGAGTGACTTGTGATTCTGGTTCTGCTGGTAGTCGATGTGTCTTAGGCTACTACCACCACAACTATCACCATCACTAACATCACCACAACCATCACTACTACCACTATCACTACTACCACTAGCACCACTACCACTATAATCATTACCACCAAACATTCCAATACCTCGAGACTAAACATTCTAATTCATTTCAATCCCTTCAAAAGAAAAACTCTAATTCTAATTTATTCTATTTTCTCAAACAACGTAATATATAACATTCCATTAACTCACTAACAACTGAAAAACATAAATACTAATCTAAGTTCATGTTTATCAATTAAGTTTCTCAAATATACGAGACTAACCGAGGCATCGCAGAGCATTACAAGAGAGAGAATCGCAAGTGGAAAATATATACACGTCTGGCATAACAAGAAAACATCGAAATCCCGACTAATCTGGCGGTAAATTGAGAATAATGTTTACAAACTCTCACTAATTATGTTTATGTGTCGGGTGTGTTTGTTTTGGTTCGTTTTTTTTTATTTTTACATCTAGAAAACATAAAATACCTGGATTGCAAGATTGAACATAACCGAAAGAGAATATTGAAGAGACCGTAAGAGATTAAACTATTAAGAAATAACAAGTATCTTAGGTACGATGATGTACAATATATCAGCGAAATGCCTCATCTCAAGAGGTTCGTCAGGTAGATAGACTTTTCTCTGTTGAGTTTTGAGAAGCGGAAAGTCATCATCGTGAATATTAAAGTAAGTCACTGGCATAATTTGATGTAACTCAAATTTAGAAGGAAAACTATGTATGGGAAAAATCTTTGAATGTCTTTACGTGGTTAATGTAAGCAAGGTAACAAGTCCACAAGTTTGCAGTTTAGAAGCAAAATTTGGCTTATGGTTGAGAATCCGGAAATATGTTATATATAGGAAAATAGTAGGAGTTGTACTTGACAGACGGAGTTATGTTGAAATAAAATACAAATTGAACCTCAAAAAATAAGACAAACTGAACCTCAAAAAATAAGACAAACTGAACCTCAAAAAATAAAACAAACCGAACCTCAAAAAATAAGACAAACCGAACCTCAAAAAATAAGGCAAACCGAACCTCAAAAAATAAGACAAACCGAACCTCAAAAAATAAGACAAACCGAACCTCAAAAATAGGACAAACCGAACAAAAATAAGACAAACTGAACCTCAAAAAATAAAACAAACCGAACCTCAAAAATAAGACAAACCGAACCTCAAAAAATAAGACAAACCGAACCTCAAAAAATAAGACAAACTGAACCTCAAAAAATAAGACAAACTGAACCTCAAAAAATAAAACAAACCGAACCTCAAAAAATAAGGCAAACCGAACCTCAAAAAATAAGACAAACTGAACCTCAAAAAATAAGAAAAACTGAACCTAAAATAAACAAAAAATAGATAAAATGTAAAGAACTCAGACATTTAATCACCAAAATGGATCACATTCTCTCAGTCGTTACCCGTATGTCGACTAATCCACCAGAAATACTTACAAAAAACCTACAGAATGGTCAGGAGGATTTTGTATCTGAGGTCCAGCCACGGTTTCATTAGCTATAGAGACCAAATTTACTTGGGGTCTATATTTTATGTCTATAGAGCCCATCCATGACTGTGAGAATAGCCCATGACTGTATTTAAAGCCCACCCATGACTGTAAATATAGCCCATGATTTATGTATAGTGCATGTGACTAAAAATTACAACCCATGAATGTTGATACACAGTAGCTTACCCATGAAGGTTGATATAGTTTACCCATGAATATTAATATAGCTTACCCATGAATATTGATATAGCTTACCCATGAATATTGATATAGCTTACCCATGAATATTAATATAGCTTACCCATGAATATTAATATAGCTTACCCATGAATATTGATATAGCTTACCCATGAATATTGATATAGCTTACCCATGAATATTGATATAGCTTACCCATGAATATTGATATAGCTTACCCATGAATATTAATATAGCTTACTCATGAATGTTGATATAGCTTACCCATGACTGTAAGTATTGACCACCCATGACTGTAAATATAACCCACACACGACCGTAGCACATCCATCCATCTTGGAAAGTGAGGAATCAGTGCCATCCGCCGGTGTCAGTGAACGGTGCCAGAAATTACCGACCGAGAGGGGGGGATGTGGGTTGGGTTGGGGTGGGGTGGGGTGGGGTGGGAGTGGGGTGGGATGGGAGTGGGTGGGGGTGGGGTGGGGTGGGATGGGGTGGGGTGGGGTAACTGATACAATTGTTCCCCAGACACCTCCTGATAATTTCAACAACTGTATATGAAAGAGAGAGAAAAACGGAGAGAGAAACAGAGAGAGAGAAACAGAGAGAATGAAAAAGAGGGACAGAAACAGAGGGAGAAAAATAGAGAGAGAAACATTATCACACAATGAGAAATTTACAAAAAGAGAAATAGTCAGAGAAAACGAGAAAATGAGAAGAAATATGTGAGAGAGAGAGAATGATAAGAGAAATTCACATAGATAGAGAGAAAGACAGAAAGACAGACAGACGGACATGGAGAAACAAAGAGTAATCACATTAATGTAAATTGTTCGCGAGTAGGTTTGAGGGAGGTGGATTTTTAGGAGTAGATCTCATTACTGGATAATTAAGTCATTATCAAGATGCAACACACTGAGAGTTATAATTACTGGTGATGAATCAAGTGTCCACGGCTGCACACAAACACACACACACACACACACACACACACTTGAGGTCAATGAACTTATCGACACGTCAATTTTGGTGCTGTGGTAACGCTCCTAATTCCCATGTAGAGATCCCAGGTTCGAGCCCTGACTAGTGAAGTATTGTTGGTATATAAAAGTCAGTGATGATAAATATATTTTAATAATCTACAAGTTTCTACAGAAAGAAATTCATCGAAATCTTTGAGCGAACAAGAACTTCAATAATTTTTGTTTATTCTTAACTACCAAACTACATTTTTTGACGAGGAAGTAATCAAGTGATTGGACATAATTGGCTGATCCTCTTCCCTCAGACTTCTCGTACAAGTTTCCTTCACCCTAAACTTAATTAAAACATCTGAAGATTTTGTTCTCACTACTTAAAAAAAAAATTACTTATCTAATTTTCTCGGATTTATTGTTCTATATAGTCTACAAGTTGAAGTGTTATTTTGTCTACATAATTAGGATTTTTTTTACAGGATGAAATTATTTTTGTAGAATATTTGTCGAGGTCCAATTCTTTCAGGATCTTGTTTGGGTTTAATATATTTTTATTATTTTTTGATTAATTTTGTAGATTATATGGATATTCAATAGGTTTATTTTTGTAAATATTTTTGTATTAAGTTTATTCCTTTATAAATTTATTCTTTAGTAATTTTTTAAAGACAATTAATTAGACGAAGTTAAAAGAAATAATTTTGTTTGCTAATTCATTCATTATTATCCTGTTTCTTTAAGTAAATATATTCTTCACTATAACCATCGTGATGACCCACAAAAAATAGTTGGCAACTTTGGACATTTTTCTTTGTCGACAAAAATCGCAAACAACATAAATCCAGGTTACATAAACAACAAACATAGATCCAGATTACGTAAACAACATTATCTAATTTACGCCCTTTATTGTTAATTTGGAAGGACTGTTAATTAGTGATTTATATATAGTTGTTATTGTTATAAGTTGTTGAGAAACTTTATTCCTCTATACGTATATCTATGCCTCCGTTATTGGGGTCATTAGGTTTGTACCGTGATATTGGTGAGTGTGTTTCTGACAAAGTGTTTCTCAATGGTATATTATTTATATATCATTGGTATATCCTTTATATCAATGGTATATCCCTTATATCTCCTTGGTATATTCCCTGCATCATCTTAGGTCCCTCTGCCACTTCCCCTAACGTATTCTGAGGTCCACCTTTGATGAAATGTTCAGCTGTCTCTGGCAGTCTCCACAACACAAGCTCCTCCTCACCCCGGAAAACCTGCAGCTACCCGACCCACCCCTGGATTTATCTAATGCCCGAACAATCACAGGGAAAAGAGGTAGCAATCATTGATTCCACTCGAGACATTAGTAAATGAAATGTGCGTAAGGAGTTAAGTTAAATAGTTGTGTATACGATATACTAATTTAAGAACAATAATAATAATAATAATAATAATAATAATAATAATAGCCAACAGCATCCAATCTATGAAGGAAAAAAAGTAACTAGGTCCCAGAATCGTAACCTGTACCACCCAACAACGCCAGAGTAAGGGATTATTTACAAGAATATATTTGAGTTTCTGTTGAGAGTTTGTATTAAATGAATAACTGGGTTATTGTTTGAAGTGATTGATTTTTTAATTTTTTTTTTTAGGACATGAAAAAAGTTTGAGTTTTGGGATTTATATGATAATGAAAATTCTTAAGGTGATAATAGGAGTCTAGTCATATTATCTCTCTCTCTCTCTCTCTCTCTCTCTCTCTCTCTCTCTCTCTCTCTCTCTCTCTCTTTCTCTCTCTCTCTCTCTCCCAACACCCAGGAGTATGAGAATTACCTGACGTCAGAGGGAGAAGATTTACAAGAGTTTAATTAAATTTTTCTTGTGGATATTTGAGGAGAAATTTGTTCTTGAGAATTGTAGAGAACTTTTCTTTTATAGCTCTAGTGGTTGTTGTTGTTGTTGTTGTTGATAGTAGTAGTAGTAGTAGTAGTAGTAGTAGTAGTAGTAGTAGTAGTAGTAGTAGTAGTTAATGTTGTTGATGTTCGTATTAATAGTAGTAGTAGTAGTAGTAAAGAACCTCACCTCAACACCTGGGCGAGAAAGATCACACACACACACACACACACACACACACTCAGCGTTACAGGATAAAAATCTTACCCCAACATCACCTAATCAACCTTGAATTAATCCTTTACACGAAGCCATAATGAATGCCGAGGATTACTGCCAATACTTCGGGTCACGACTACTACAAAGCCACACAGATTGAAGGTCAGCTTTGAGGCCGGACCCAGAACCGATCTAAATTTTCATACAAAAATCAGGAGTTGTTGGGGTGAGGGTGGAGGTGTGGGGGGTGAGGAGGGTGTGAGAGGTGAGGAGTGGGAGTGACAGGGTGGAGTGAGGATTGTGAGTGAGGGTATAGGTGAGAGGTGGGGGTGAGGTGGGGGGTTCAGTTAGGTTATTATGAAGGGTAGAGTGTGAAATTAATGTTAGTATTGTAGTTAGGTTTGGTTAGGTTAAGTTAACTTAGGCTAGGTTAAGGTAAGTTAAATTAAGATCAGGATAGGTTAGATTTGATTGGATTAGGGATAGTTTAACTTTAAGGTTAGGGGCAGGTTAGGTTTGACTGGGTTAAGTTAGCTTAGGTTACCTTAACTTTGGTAAAGATGATTTAACTTTTGTTAGGGTAGGGTAGGGTAGGGTAGGGTAGGGTAGGGTAGGGTAGGGTAGGGTAAGGTAGGGTAGGGTAGGGTAGGGTAGGGTAGGTATAGTTAGGGTAGAATAGGGTAGCTGCGTTAGGTTTAAGTGAAATTAAGTTACTTTAGGCTCGGTGTGGCTAGGCTAAGTTAAATTTACGATAAGAATAAAAGAACATTAAAAAATAAAGGAATTTGCAATAACCCAATTGACTGACCCATACAAGGCAGCCGTGTTAACATCCAACATTAATCGCTCTACATCTGTCCAATCCACATACATTTTAAACCTACCAACGATTCGAGTTAATGGAAGTATTTGTTAACTTGTTTCCCTCATCTAAAACTCTATTTCCGAATCAATGTTTAACTTAATTCCTCTCTAAAGTAAATTTCTCTAATTAGAAGCAGGTGTTACGTGCTCGCTCCCGGTTTGTTGGTGTAAGTAACTTTTCTAAACCAACTTTATTTAATCCCCATCTTCTATTTAAACAGATGGGTCATGTCGTCTCTCACTCTACGTCTCTCAAGAGAATATAAATACAGTTTTCTTAATCTCTCTTTCCATGGAAGGTTTCTAATGACCGGGGATAAACTTTGTCATCTGTCTGTGCTTGCAAGATATCCATTCTATATCAGTGACCAGAACAACATACTCAACTGAGGCCTAACTAGCGCGAGATATAGTTTTAAAATAACATTACTGCTCCTGATACTACCGCTTCAACATGAAAACTCTATTACTGTTTGTCTTATTACGTATATACAGTATTTTATCACATTGTTGTCCTCTATTTACGACCCATCTCATCATTACCCCCAAATTCTCTTACAATAGGATTTTTCTATTCTACCGTGATCAGCTGATAGCCCCTTCCGCTGTTTACTTTTCCTCGTTTTAGAACTTTACACTTTTCTATATTCAGTTACAATTGACATTTTCACTTCATAGTCTTTCAGTAATCTTTTCGAACCTTCAACTGATTTAAGGATATGGGAATTTTTTTTTTGTTTCGTCAGTAAATTTACATACGTTACCAATAATGCCTTTATCTATATCGTTAATGTCTAGAGGTCCAAGTACTGAGCCCTGAGGTACACCACTTGTAATGTTTCCCAACCAATTGGATTTTGTACCGATAATACCGACTCTTTTGTTTCCTGTCAGTTTACCGTAATCCTAATCCAATTCAGAATCTCCCCTCCATTACCGTGTGCCTCTATTTTCCTTACCTATTTTTCGTCTGGGGACCCTACAAAAATTTAGGTTTAGGTTAGGTTAGGTTCCAGGGTATTGTGAGTCTCATTTGTGGTAATTGAATCTCTATTTATTTGTTATTATTATTATTATTATTTTTTTAATATTTTAGTATCCTTGATCTCTAGTTTGTGTTTTTGAAGGTCTCTCTCTCTCTCTCTCTCTCTCTCTCTCTCTCTCGAACCAAAAGTTCCTTCATCTTTGGTCATTCTCTCTGACTTTCACCCACTTCAGTCAGACAATGTTACCCCAAGCTCTTCTTTCTACCTCAGCCATTATTAGAAATCCGATGCAGAAAACAAACTAGACGCCACATATGGATTCAGTATAATCCAACACAAGATACATCCCCGAACCCCTTAACCCCCCCTTAGTCTAGACACAACTCAAAGGGCGAGATGGAGAAGATTACCTTAAAAAAATCGTAAGAAAGTTTGTACATTAATTAGCGAGTTTGTTGCTTTTACGTGTATAGCATTGACTAAGACGTAATCCTAGATTGAAGTTAACTATCCTATGTTACAACTGGAGTTACCAATGGGATAGGATTCATTAAACTACTATCCCTCACGATAAAACTGGAATTTCTGATGGGATAGAATTAACCGAACCTAACCTCATTATTATCACGGCTCCACTATCCCCCCACACAACCATTCCATTAAAACTTTTGTTCGCCATTAACAAACGATAAGGCTCATCTGGCGGTACAAGGCATTATTTCTTATTATCTTGTGGTCATTATTCTCTACGGGAAGTCATTTGATAGTTCCCAACGCCATCATGGAAGGTTAAAATAGCCACGGATACATTAAGGAGTACCCCGGACTAATACAGTGTTGAATTGTTTATCTAACCTAACCTTGACTTAACCTAATAATAACTTAATATAATTTAACCTGATCTAACTTAACCTGACCTAACTTAACCTGGCCTAACTTAACCTGACCTAACTTAACCTGGCCTAACTTAACCTGACCTAACTTAAACCTAACCTAATCATCCATTATACACAAGATTGGTTCAGGCAATAGGAGCCATGAGTAGAGGGACAGAATAAAAAAAAATCTAAATTAAATGAAACTCTCTCTCTAAAGACGTAATGTGAAGTGAGAGGACAAAACGATGGTAGAACATAACGGAAGGTGGTGCATAATAAAGATGACATAACTAAACTACATAAAATATCCAACCAGGAACGAAAACTTAACAATAGTTTTGAATTAGATACACATTTAGATTTAGACGTGAAATAGATACACATTGGTTTAGGAAATAGAGTTGTGGATGAGTGAACCAAGTTATCAAACACGCTGGACAGATATGTGATAATGGTTGGGTGTAAACAGAACTACTTAGTATATGAGGTACAACGCCAGCTCCAGTTTCTTTCATATCTATGTTGGTATGTTGTAAGTATTGTATAAGTGTGAGAAATATGAGGAGGAGTATCTGTTACATGGGATGCCATTATTACTCTCCCGAAAAATGGTTTAAAAATCGATAAATTACCTGGTATGGTCCATTAGATAATTAAATGGTCTTTTTTTTAATGGAATATCTCTTAGGACTATTAATGAAGGGTTGGGAGGTTAATGGGTTTTAGCCTGACTTTATGAAGGGAATGAGGCTGGCGTATTCTGATGAATCCTCCATCAGGCATAAGTGAATCCCAACTATTCCGCTAGATGTCTCCACTTTATTATGGGTAGTGGACGATCAGAATCTCATCTAGTAATTTTCAGGTCATGAGGTCAAGAGGTCACACGTTAGTCATGTCAAGGGATTATATACAGATTAGGTCACGTAAGTCAGGTCACGAGATTATAATACAAATCAGGTCAAGAGGTCACACGTTAGTCATGTCAAGGGATTATATACAGATTAGGTCAAGAGGTCATATGTTAGACAAGTCAAGGGATTATATACGTTAGTCAGGTCAAGAGGTGACATACAGATCAGGTCAGGTCAGGTCAAGAAGTCACACAAATTGGCTCGAGGTCATAATATGTCAATTAAGTCATTTTTTGGAGAGCAGGAGAGGAAAGGGTTGTTTGGGTAATGTCAACAGTATTGATCAGATCGCAGACACATTATGAGTCTAGGAAAGGATGAAAGGCGTATTGATCATGCAACACAACAGTCCTGGCTGCCACTATGTCATATTGCACAGTGTTGATGAGAGACACAGCAATCATGCAACACAACAGTCCTGGCTGCCACTATGTCATATTGCACAGTGTTGATGAGACACTAATCATGCAACACAACAGTCGTGGCCACTATGTCATATTGCGCAGTGTTGATGAGAGACATAGAGGTCATTTAGTACGGCAGGCGCAGTGCTATGTATCAAACACATAGTCGGCGTCAGCTTTGCTTTGTTTAAATCTAATTTCTGTCGTTCTCGGTACCGGAGAGAATACGGAAATCCAGGCAGAGGCTCGACCCAACTCCCACGAAATTGAATCCGTGTAATTTATGATATACTGTATTCGGTACCAAATTAAATTAAAATAGATTTTGAATTTATGTGAATCATTTAAAGTGTATTTATTTTTATTTATTTTTTTATTCGGGAGGACTAAATGATTTTCTGGAACTGGACTCAAATTTTCAGCCTAAATCCGTGGGTTTAGTTAGCGTAAGTTTGGTTAAGTTAGGAGTAGATTAGCATGTTTTAGGTTTAGGTTAGGTTATGTTAGATATATGTTTGGTTAAGTTAGGCTCATTAGTTAGGTTAAGATAGGTTAAGATATATTAGTTTGGTCAGGTTAGATTAAATTAGCATAGGTTAGGTTAAGTTACAATTGGTTAGGTTAAGTTACATTTCGTTAGGTTAAGTTACATTTTGTTAGGTTAAGTTAGCACAGGTTTAGTTAAGTTACATTTGGTTAGGTTAAGTTAGCATAGGTTTAATTAAGTTACATTTGGTTAGGTTGTCAGGTTAGGTTTAATTAGCATTGGTTAGGTTAAGTCAGGTTAGGTTAAGTTAGCTTACGTTTTAGTTTCCAGATTCGGTTTAGTAAATATTTTTCTTCATGTAAGTCAAAGGAATAAGAAGAGTGTTTTAAAATCTCATATAATTTTAAACATTCGACTTAGTTAATCACAACAAATTTTCACAAAGTCAGCCATCGACCTCAGGTTTCGGACGAGTCTGACACCACGACTAAGAGACTTCTTTAGTAGCTGACGCCAGGCTGTACGCTACCAAGGGGCTGTCTCCACTCTTTGGTCACTCACTTGTAGCTTGCCCTAAAGAACCAAGATGGGACCGTTCTGTTTCCTCATCCTCACCAACGATGCTCTAAAAATTACTCCCGCTCGTTGGAAATATATCGATGACTCCACCATTGTGATCAGTGTGAAAAACTCGGCTCCCAACTACAGCATCCTCCAGAATATATTATACCAGGATATAGTTATACACTTCAACCTCTCCTCCGACCATGCCCCACCTCCCTCCATCACGTTAGGCGCCAACACACTCCAGGTTGTGGATTCCACCAAGCTCCTCGACGTTACTATGGACAACAAACTTAATTGAAAAGTACACAACAGAACAACCTTCAAATCTTCCTGCTATTGTCTCCACAACTTCCACCGTTTCAAGTCCCTCAGAGTTCCCGTTTCTGAATTCCTCAATGTTTACACAGCATTCACACATCGAAGCTCACCTATGCGTCGCCTGCCTCGCCGTCTTCCTCAAATGTCACACACCAAGGACTCCTGGAAGAAATGCAGAAGAGGTCGTGCGAGACTATTCCTTCTCCCTCCGACACCACATATCAAGAAGCACTCAATGCACTGACCCTTTCAACTCTCTCTGATCATCACCATGTCCTCATCTGTAAGTTCGGGACGAAGCTTACACCATCTTCACCACCGTTTATTTCTCCTATCTGAATCCAACCCATACGACCACGGAGATAAATTGCGTGTTCTCACCACCACTCTCGATTTCGTCCTGTACCTGTCCCGAAATTCCTTGTTAGATGACTCTCCCTCTGTCAATGTATGTAGCACTTACTATGTAATAATAATAATAATAATAATAATAATAATAATATAATAATACACAATACACACACACACACACACACACACACACACACAACACACACACACACACACACACACACACACACACACACACACACACACACACACACACACACACAGACACACACACACACACAAACACACACACACACACACAAACACACACAGACACACACACACACACACACATACACACACACACACACACACACTACAAGTAACACTCAACCCGCTTCACCTTATTAGACACAAGTAAACAGTTTATAGCTAATAGCCGTAATTTACACACTCAATAATGAGACGAAACGAGGCAGTTAAGGGGACAATAAACTCATACAGGCTGCCACTATATAGGGTTTCTTAACTATGTGTAATAAGAAGGTAATGCCGACAATAGGTATAGAACACTAGGCCGCCAACACGTCTCTTTAAAGAGTATTTGAGAACGTATTGGGTTTTAAAATACATGAACAATTATGTATTCGACTTATAACATAGATTCATATTCACAGTTTACGCTACTTATAAGCCACAGAGACTGGCGGCCATGAAATTCCTAACTGTTAACTTGACTGGATGCATCCCTCCCCCGCCTCAGTGGTCAGTCAAGGTGTAAACTCATCACCTACCCTTGAACACATTAATATGAATATGTAAATAGCAAAATTTTGCATCTATAGACTAATATGCATCTTAAAATACATAGACTAATATATCATAGTTAATGGGTTAGCTTTTCATGGTGTTTCAGAGAGATAGAGAGAGTGGGAGGGGAGAGAGAGAGAGAGAGAGAGAGAGAGAGAGAGAGAGAGAGAGAGAGAGAGAGAGAGAGAGAGAGAGAGAGAGAGAGAGACACTAAAGACACACACCACATCGATAGCAGACGCAGAAACATGTGTGAGGACAATGGCTTCATCTTCTAAGAACGAGGTTTTATCCTTTTAAGAAGTTAGCTTAAGAATCCATAAAACAACATTTATAGCACGACATCTTTATAATTAAGTAAACATTATAAATTGATATATGT
Source organism: Homarus americanus (assembly GCF_018991925.1). Classification (NCBI taxonomy): domain Eukaryota; kingdom Metazoa; phylum Arthropoda; class Malacostraca; order Decapoda; family Nephropidae; genus Homarus; species Homarus americanus. The sequence goes on along the minus strand of NW_024735424.1, from coordinate 89,584 downwards.
TTGGAATGTTTCTTATCTGTTTACACGTCATTTGATAAGTTTTGTTTACCTGTTTACCATTATGACGTCATAGATTCTTGTAGCCAATGAAAGGGAATAAACACATTGATCTTAGCCAATAGAATTTAACTGGTATGGGAAAAAAAAAATGTTACCATCATGTAAAACTGCACAACCTTACTACAATTTACCTGAAGAGTCTCCGCTACTTACGGTTAGTTTATTACTATTTATATATCATCCACCGAATGCCACTGCCAGGCCATTTGTTCTAAATTATATGGCCATTAAAGTATATAATAACTGAGAGGGTGTAAATTGTTCCTGATGAATGATAACACACTCACCAGATGCCAGTTATCATTTAGTGGTCACCTTCACTCTTGATATCTGGTGAGAAGTGAGGTGGTTGACTGTGTGGTAGTTGATGTGGGTTAAATTGATCTCTCTCTCTCTCTCTCTCTCTCTCTCTCTCTCTCTCTCTCAATATGTGCAATATCAACACACAAGCCCAAGCAATATCTCACAAGACATTCCTCTACTGTGTATATAATAAACGCCTCAGAAAGCCGTCATTCCTCAGCGCCAATTCCAATAAACCCAATACAGATGTCTGAGCTGTATAAAAACATCTGAGACATTGTACATTTTCCTTTACACGTGAGACGCCTCCTCCGTCAGTTACTTGTCTTAATGAAAAAACTTCCCCCTCATAGAGATAACGAAACTTCAACAATTACCGTCTCTCATAAAGAACTTCTCTTCAAAGGAAAGAAGCAAAAATTAACAATATCGTGCAGGTAAGAATGTTGAGGAGTCGCTTTTGTTATGTAGAGTTATTCATTCCTTCCTTGTCGTCGTCTTTTTTGCGGATTCTTTAGTCCGTTCGTGCAACTGTCCGCCTGTGCATCCATCAGAATTAATGCATTTTTGTTGTGACGGAACATCTGTACTAGCTACCTTAACACCTGCTCTAACTACCTTTGTTGTGACGGAACATTTGTACTAGTTACATTTATTGTGACGGAACACCTGTACTAGCTACCTTTGTTGTGACGGAACACCTGTACTAGTTACATTTATTGTGACGGAACACCTGTACTAGCTACCTTTACTATGACGTAACACCTGTACTAGCTACCTTTACTATGACGTAACACCTGTACTAGCTACCTTTACTATGACGTAACACCTGTACTAGCTACCTTTACTATGACGTAACACCTGTACTAGCTACCTTTACTATGACGTAACACCTGTACTAGCTACCTTTACTATGACGTAACACCTGTACTAGCTACCTTAACACCTGTACTAGCTACCTCTACAGTGATCCTTACCTGGACTATTTAATCTTACCTCTCAAATATTGTATAGCCTTATCAATACTTCTATAAAACACCATTATATTACAACAATACTTAAGCCAAGACTCTAACCTCAGGACCCAGGTTAAGTCATTAATCCAACTCTCATAAATCTTATGTCGAGAACTGGAGGCTATAGATACCGTGGTCATATATTACACAATGTATAAGAGACATATTGTATGGTCTATTGGATATTAACAATATGACCACGACAATGGTTCCAATATAAAAAGAATTAGAGAGAGAGAATTTGGTACATGTGATAAATAAGAGTTCCAATTTTTTTTGTATAGTGAAAGATGGATAATAAATGTTTTGGTGGGGAACTATTTTATTTTTCTCTCTCTGTTCAGCTTACGACACAGATGTACACTGAAGGTTAAGATAAAACAAAACGTATAGCAAACAAAATAAAAACTATGATGTATAAAAAACTTTGGAAAGCTTAATTAAACTTTAGATTTCATAAATTAAAATATCCAATTACCTATAAACTGGAATATACTTGTATATGGTAAAAGACACATATATTATATTAAGGGGTTTATAGTCGTATAGTATTGGATTCTCATTTAGGAGTGTTTAGATCTGTTTTAATTACCTGTAGCTCATCATTTTGACTTTATATTGGGTTCAACTTCAAGATATCACTGCTGCATTAACATTCAGCTTATGTGTCATATCGCCCTTCACTATGACGTTCTTGTGAAGATTATAAGGTATATAACTCAACTGACCAATAATCCTAGACATTTTTAGGCCGAATTATATAGAACTAGAAATTAAGTCACCATTACGGAATAACACCGACGAGGATTAGAACTTCAGTCCCTGGAAACGGCCGAAAGAGGCGACACCATTACTCTTTGTGACCAGATAGTCGGGGTTAAAGATTTCCTGGAAACTCGAATGGTAATGACTTAGTTCCATTTCATCGTATACAGAATATATACACTCCAAAAGGTATCTTTACGGTTAAGTTCGATGAATTTCAAAATGAACACTGCGACTCCTGTTGTCTTAGTAGGGTTGTCAAAATCCTTCGTCCCTTGTGTCTCCATCGATGAGTTTTGTGTTATACAGGATGATAGTAACAGGAAAATAAAAAAATATATAATAATAATAATAATAATAATAATAATAATAATAATAATAATAATAAAATAATAATAATAATAATAATAATAATAATAATAATAATAATAATAATAATAATTATAATAATAATAATAATAATAATAATAATAATAATAATAATAAAATAATAAAATAATAATAATAATAATAATAATAATAATAATAATAATAATAATAATAATAATAATCTCTAAATTATGACACAAAGTTACTACAGTCAAAGTCAACACACTTTCCATTCCTTCACTGTCATTCATCATCTCTTACTGCTGTAGAAGGCATACAGTGACCGAATGGCTACATTACTTCCCTCCTGTCCTAAGAGTCAGTGCTTTGATCCCAAGGGGCACTCCCAATCCACCCAACTGTGAATGGGTACCTACCTAACTTCCCAAACGTGCAGAAGTAAACGCAAGCGAGTACATCTCCCGGTCACGCTGCCACCTTAGTACACCAGAGAGTTAGTACGCTTTATGGAACCAAGTTTCATTTGAGGAGTTGTAAACCATTGCGATCTACTGTGGTATATCCCTTCACACAGAGTTATGTGTTTGCCTCTCTGTTGCTTCACATGCCCCCCCACCCCGTCAACAGATCGTCACTTACCCCACCCCCGTCAACAGATCGTCCACCCCACCCCTGCCCCAGTCAACCGGTAATCCACCCACCCCCACCCCCCGTCAACAGATCGTCCGCCCACCCCCACCCCCGTCAACAGATCGTCCGCCCCACCCCCCACCCCAATCAACAGATCGTCACCCACCCCCCACCCCCGTCAAAGATCGTCCGCCCCACCCCCCACCCCCGTCAACAGATCATTCCCCCCCCCTCATCCACACATTACTCTTGTTTCCAGGAAGACCCATCATACCCTCACTTCCAATCTTCCTTAAATCTCTCTTCACTCCATGTCGTTCTTTCTCTCCTTCTCTCACTTCTCCTCTCCACTAGTGAGATATTCATTCATTCTATTAAAATTTATCTTCTCATTCTCCCAACATGTCCATAACACATCAGATAGTTATGTTATTATGTAGTTATTATTTTTTCATCTTCCTATTCCTGTTTTTATGGGTTTTTTCTCTGATTCTCTTCATTTATTGGTCTCCTTCATGTACAGTTTATGGATTATAATTGTTTGTTTGTGTTCCATCTACACTTTTGGCTGCACATCTATACGAAATGGCCGAAACAAAAACAATGAAGCTAAATAAATGTTTCATTCGGGTTTGATTAGGTTAGGTTACATTAACACCTAACCTAACCTAACCAAACCTAAACTAACGTAACCTAACCAGCCTCACCTAACCACCTTTACTTAACCAAACCTAACCTAACCTAACGTAACCTAACCAGCCTCACCTAACCACCTTTACTTAACCAAACCTAACCTAACCTAACCTATATCAACCTCACCTAACAAATTTGACATAACCCAACATAACCTAACCTAACCCGATGATTTTTTTTCCAGTCATTTCGTAAAATAACTGATAACACAACCTGACTGTAGCACATATGTCAGTTTCTTTCTCTCTCTATATATATATATATATTTATTCTCGTGTTCCTGTTGGTTGATATCCCTATGCGTTGTGTTGTGTTCCCAGGACACAACACCAATCCCGCACCGTGCCTACTGGGAAATTCTCCCCATAATTGCTTTCGATAAATCAAACTTTCGGGGTTTTTCTCTTATGATATATTGTTTATTTTTGTTTTCCTGTTCCTATTAATAAAACGACACGAGTGGCAGAAACAATTAAACAAATAGGTAGAAATGTAGTGTAAATATTGTTAAAACTCACCGGGTTAAAAATTTCCATGGAACAAACATATATATATTGAAAGTATATAATTTGTATCCCTCCCAAAACACGAGTATTATTAAATCTTTGCCAGCACAAGCAATCAGCTGTGTGTGACGTTCATTTACACCTCACTGGCGAAAGTTTACTGACTTATTATTGTTGTTGTTTTTTATGTTCGTGTTTCTCTATGACTCAAGAGTGTTTGTTGTGATGGGTGACGGAAGTGGGATGTGGTGAGTCAATTCAGGATCTTGAGCTGAATTTTTCACAATAAAACCACAAGTTTCTCGTCAAATGAACTCTGGATATATCAGGGTTATGTTATGTTATGTTATAGGTTATGTTATAGGTTAGGTTATATGTTATGTTATGTTATGTTAGGTTAGGTTAGGTTAGGTTAGGTTAGGTTAGGTTAGGGTGGGGGACTGTTAGGTTGGATTGGGTTAAGTTTGGGGAAGTTTGCGAGAGGAGGAGGACCTCAGAGGGACAGGAAAAGATGCAGAGGACGTGAAGGAGGAGGCAGAGGAGGATGTGGAGAAACAGGAAGAGGAGGAGGAGAGACGGGGCACTAACCTCCCCTCCCCTACTCTGGGTTCGTCCATTGAGAGAGGGAGAGTGAGTGGGTGAGTGAGAGCGAGAACGATAAATGGGAAAACGAAAAAGAAAGGGAGGGGGAGAAAGAGAGAGAGAGATTGAAAGGTTGTGGGAGAAGGAAAGGAAGAGATAGAAAAAGAGTGAGAGAAGTTAAAAGAAAGATAAGAGGCTTAGAGACGGACAGAGAGAGACAGAGAAGAGAGAGAGACAGAGAGATAGACAGACAAACAGGCAGAAAAAACAGACGGACGGACACTCAGACATATGGATAAAGACACAGACAGAGAGACAGAAAGACAGACGAACAGAAATGCAGAGAGAGAGAGAGAGAGAGAGAGAGAGGGGGGAGGGGGAGGGGTTCTGAACATGCAATTCCACGCCTGGTGATCGCGTTCAAGAGCTGTCCCATCCAACTTGCGCTGGCCACAAAGGGGTTATTCAGTGAACGCGCGCGCTCCTCGTGAGGTGACTGCCAAGCCAATCAGTGTGGTGTGAAAGGTATCTCTGAACACAGTTAGCGTGGTGTAGAGGCTAGTGCCGTCCAGTTAACCAGTTACATTGGGTCTGGGATTAGTACACCGGCGGATTAGATTAGTAGACATCTTGCGGCTCATTTAAGTTCAGTGTGTGTGTGTGTGTGTGTGTGTGTGTGTGTGTGTGTGTGTGTGTGTGTGTGTGTGCTATCGCCCGAGTCCTCTTAAACAGACTTCTTAATGAGGCGGAAAACTTCCTCCCAGAATCTCAATGTGGCTTTAGACCATCACGTGGTATCACTGACATGATCTTTGCTGCCCGCCAGATACAGGAAAAGTGCAGAGAACAGCGTCTTGACCTGGACATGGCCTTCATCGACCTAACCAAGGCCTGCGACTCAGTCAACAGGGAAGCCCTCTGGCCGACCCACCAAAATTCATCGCCATTGTCAGGCATCCACCATGTCATGAACGACAGTATCCTGCACAATGACACCCAGTTTGAGTTCTTCCCCGTCCAACGGGGGTAAAACAAGGATGTGTACTGGCACCAACTCTCTTTTTCATTTTCTTGGCTGCCTTCCTTACTCATGCCAGTGCCAATTTAGCCGGCGAGGTGGACATGCAATACAGGATGAAGGGACTTTTCAACATCAAACGATGCCAGGCAAGAACAAATGTGTCAGCAGCTTTCTTTACTGAACTTCAGTATACAAACGATCTCACCCTTGTCGCTCACACTGATCGAGACCTACAGGAGATCCTGAACACCAACGCAGATGCGTATCCACACTTCGGCCTTGAGGTGAATGTACGTAAGACTCGTATTTTGCTTCAGCCTGCCCCTGGTTCAGCCACACCCCCACCATCCATCCAGCTTAATGGTACTACCCTCTCTAATGTTGCCCACTTTCGGTATTTCGGCTCCCACCTGTCCACCACCACGGACATCGATGAAGAGATTCAAAATGGGATCAGATGTGCATCTCAAATCTTTGGCAGACACCGTAGTCTTCAGCTGTAGGGAGTTGAAATTATCTACAAAGTTGCACGAATATCGAGCAGTGGTCCTCCCCACCGTGCTTTATGACAGCAAGGCATGGGTCACATGCAGGAGGCACCTCATGGCACTTGAAAACTTTCACCAACGTAGTCTACGTTCCATCCTTCGAGTTTGCTAGGAAGACAAGAAAACAAATGCCAGTATTCTTGTTGAAACCAACTGTAGGAGCATCGAGGCTACCATTATCCATGAACAACTACGCTGGACTGGCCATGTTACCCGCATGGACGACAGTAGACTGCCAAAGCAGATACTTTACAGTCACCTAACGAATAGTAAACGTAACGCCGGCGGGCAACTGAAAAGGTATGAGGTTAGTCTTAAGACAAACCTGAAAAAGTGCCAAATCGACCCCCTCACCTGGGAGACGATTACTCCACACCGTAATGCTTGGAGGAGCACCACAAGAGAAGGTGTCAATACTTTCGAGTTATCCCGACTGCAAACCGAGGCAGACAAGCGCCAACGCTGGAAAGACGCAGCCGCCACCCCTCCCGCAATAGATGTAGCCCCCCACACGTGCAACAACCTGTGAACGACCCTGCCGGTCCGTATAGGCCTCGTTATTCACCTCAGAGCTCACCAACGAGGGTGATATCCTTAATAACTCATATCATTTTATGAAAGCTAGATGGTCGTCAAACTCTATTCCGAGTGACAACAAAGTAGTAGTAGTAGTGAGTGTGTTGGTGTGTGAGGGTGTTGGTATGTATGTGTGTGTGTGTGTGTGTGTGTGTGTGTGTGTGTGTGTGTGTGTTATTGCTGTTGCATGTATAGATACGAGTGTTACTGTGAATTGGTATATACAGTATACGAGTATAGGTGTTACTGTGAGTATGTTAGTGTAAGTGTATCGGCTTGAGTGTGTTGGTGTGAGTGTGTTGTTGTTGTTAAGTGTGTCAGCACAACTGAGCACCAAGCACCAATACGACCCCTACCTCAATTCGGAATCCTCCAATATTTCACCAGTATTTCCCGGTTCCTGATCTCATTGCACAGACTGGTAAAAGATCAACCAATAACCTGGCTCTGAAATGTACGACCTCACTGTGTCCCTGCCCACGATATATACGGTCTTTGAAATTCTACTTTGTTGCTTCTAATCCCTGCGACGATACGGACAGCGGGAAAGATATTGCCACAAGGAACAGATAATGGGAAAACTACCGAAATCAATGCACAGTAATAATAATATTATATAGGGATTCTTTATCTGGTTCCATATTAAACTGAAATTAATTTACTCCTCGCTATGTTTTGTCACTGGTAGATAATGTTACTCGTCTCTCGCGTGCGTTATCTTTCATTTCTGTAATAAAACGTTCTCGTCATCTATCTATACGTGATGTTGAGCTCCACCCGTGAATGTCATTAACACAACGATTGAGGAGCTTAGGTGTATGGTTAACTTGATGCTGCATTGAAATAGGAGAAATTTTATATTACTTTTGTATATACTGACGTTGGTCGCGTACAGCTGTGTTAATGCGGTCGTATTTATTTAAACCACGATCGTCATTGGTTAGATATTATTTCACATTAATCTGACAGCAACTAAGGGGAAACACATATAGGAAATTCTAGATATTGTGTTGTATATTTTCACTCTCTGGGACAAGATGCAGTGTTCTGACGGCTATATACAAACACTGTGATGTTTTTTGGGTTTTTTTTTTATCATTCTGATGTTGTTGACCTTATTCACTTATTTTTTTTTACAATATTCGTCCAACAAATCCTGTCTGATCGGATTCCCTGTGTCAGATTTTACTTGAATTTTTTTTTAAACGCGGAGAGATCACACAAATACTACCATGTCCCTTATCAAATCTATTCACTAAGGCGTCTCCCTCACCACAAATGGATGATATATGAAGCAGAATGTTTTGAACCGTGGATATTTATTTACATGACGTAGGAAAAAACAATGTAGCAAAGAGTCCTACACCCACACATACACACACTGCTGGTCCGGTGCATAAACGAGTTCAGCGCTGTGTGATGATGGGATGACACGGTGTTGAAAAAATATAGTTAGAGTTAGGCAATACAGTACCACACTAGTTGACAAATATTACATACTGTATTTTCCTTTACGAACACTGAAAGTATGTCATTTAAGTGAAGCTAAAATCATGAGTATGTAACTTAAGTGAAGCTAAAACCATGAGTATGTAACTTAAGTGAAGCTAAAATCATGAGTATGTAACTTAAGTGAAGCTAAAATCATGAGTATGTAACTTAAGTGAAGCTAAAATCATGAGTATGTAACTTAAGTGAAGCTAAAATCATGTAACTTAAGTATGTGTGAAATGTTGTAGAATGATATTTATTACTTCAAACTTGGTTCAGTTGTAAAGGGAGAACAGTTATCGTCTCTTACTGAATGAGATAAAATCCAGGTAGGAAAAAGTAGCGTGGATTATTTACTTGAAGTTTGTTCTAGTTATCTTTTGCTTTTTATTGAATTTATATAAAGAGGATGTGTGTAGGTGTGTGTAGGTGTGAGTGTGTAGGTGTGAGGGTGTGGGTGTGAGTGTGAAGGTGTGGGTGTAAGTGTGAGGGTATGTTATAGATATTTATAATTAACACACACACACACACACACACACACACACACACACAGGTCAGGGTGTTTTCTTCCTCATAATCACCCAACTTTTACAAACAACAATTTGGTCCTTTGTTGTAAATATTTGGTCACGCCCGGCACCTCTCTGAAAGCATGAAGGCTCCTGTGGTTAGGTTAGGTTAAGTTAGGTTAGGTTAGGTTAGGTTAAGTTAGGTTAGGTTATGCGAAGTTAGCTTAAGTTTCAGGCTCCTCTTAATCAATGAAGCGACGGTGTTAAGTAAAGGTTTAATGTCAAGAGGAGTTAACGATGGTATAATTAGTATCAGGAAGGGTTAGAGAAAATGTGATTAGCGTTGTGACTTGACCTACCTCCTATCCTCCTCCTCACCACCATCCCTATCCTTACCCTTACCACCATCCTTACCCTTACCACCATCCTTACCACTCACCATCCCTACCCTCATTCCACTCACCATCCCTACCGTCGTACCTATCCTCCTCCTCACCACCATCCCTATCCTCATCCTCACCACCATCCCTATCCTCCTCCTCACCACCATCCCTATCCTCCTCCTCACCACCATCCCTATCCTCCTCCTCACCACCATCCCTATCCTCCTCCTCACCACCATCCCTATCCTCCTCCTCACCACCATCCCTATCCTCCTCCTCCCTATCCTCCTCCCACCATCCCCCTCCTCACCATCCCTATCCTCCTCACCACCATCCCTATCCTCCTCCTCACCACCATCCCTATCCTCCTCCTCACCACCATCCCTATCCTCCTCCTCACCACCATCCCTATCCTCCTCCTCGACCTCCTACTTACTTTAATAACACATTGTTCTTGATCTTAAAACGTCAGTACCTCAGCTGCCACACACACCTCAATATCCTCCTCGGTTTGAGAAGGGTGAGGTGAGCCTGGAGTAGTACTTGATGATATATCCTAGAGTAGCACTTGGCAGACTAAGATATTATCCCGTAAAGAATGATATTCCCTATATGTAATGGAATCCCTAAAAAGCAGTATATAAATCTCGCTTTTTCATCCAGATAGGAATAGGATTGAGATTTTTTTTTACCTATCAAATTAAAACACGTTATTGAAATTAAAATTGTAGTCGATAATAGTTAATCTAGTTAGGAAAATAAAGACACGAAATGAACAACAATAATATTGACATGACTGAACCTAAGGATCACCTGATAACTACTGCTCTTCATTACGGGTGCTAAATGCGTAAAAGCAAAACACACACACACACATACACACTTTACCTCTGATATGAATAATTAATAACAGAGCATAAACAGAGGCGTCAGGTGGCGTTATAGTGTATGGCAGACATCAAACACATTCATCCATTTATACTGATGACGCAGACACGAGGCTCGCAATAGAGACATAAATACGGACTGTGTGATCTGCTGTTTGTCAGGACGAGAGATAAAGTTGTGTGTGTTTTTTATGTGTGTGTATTTTTAGTTTTTTTTTGTCAATGTAGTGTTTTATTTGCCTATTTTGACGTCCAGTGATGACAACAGGTGTTCTTTTTTATATTATAGTAAAAGTTAAGAGTGAGGGAAACTTTTTTTTTTTTTGGGGGGGGGTGGGATGAAAGTTATGTTTACCTGTATGTTGGAGAGACAGAGAGACAGAGAGACTTATAGATAGGATGAGAGAGGAGATGAGAGATTACTGACATGTTATTAAACTGAGAGAGAAATCTACGAAGACTCTGAGAAGGATGCGATGAGAAAGAAAGAATTACACGGAGGGAAAAAAATCGAGACAGAAAAGTGATAAATTTACCTCACTAGTAGAGAAATAACCATGAGTTTATTATTTTACATCTGGCCTAATTAGTTCAGCAGGGAGTCTCAACTGAGAATCAAGATCATCGATGAAGCTCCTGCTGAAAGTGAACAACGAGTGCAAGATTATTAGAATAAATTATTTAATTAGATCTGCACTAACAAAAAATTACCAAGCTTCGCCCGGGTTAGGTATATATTCTAGAGCCTTGATTGACACAGTTTGCCTTCGCTGACACGGGGGTAAACCACCTCCTGTCCTCAATCACCGTGGCGATACAGTATTTCAGCCCCGGACCACCCGGTTGTGGTCAATAGGACTGCAAAGGTGAATAACTTATTAGAACCTCATCCTCCCCTCTCCTCGGGCAGTGGCAGTGGGAAAATTTTTATTCTATAATATTCCGTAATTACGAAATTTATGAATGCCTTAAAATGTCTCAGATAAAAGATTCAACGAGCGTTATGAATATGGCAGCTAATGTGTTACGAAGTTGTGACAATGTTTAGTCGATCTTGTAACTTCTTGGCCGCCAGCTCAAAGAACCTTGGTATAATTTTACTCACTACATGTTTCTTTGTATATACTTCTTTGTTTACATATACTATCATAGACTGATTGATGTAGTATAGGGAAAACTCCCATTATACGCCTAACTAGCATGTGGAACTACCTCAAGATTATTTACATCTGTGTTGACCTTACATAAAGAACACTGTATTTGCCTTTGTGCTAAACTGAGATAACTTCACATTTGCGTGTACGAAAAAAAAAGGTATTGGAACTGATGATAGAAAAAATGGAATGTGACGAAAGCAATGCTTTGGGGGTTCTTTTCCAAAGGAACTAAAGAAATAAAAGTATTAGTATTTTGCTTTCTGCTACAATAAAGGAATTGCATGAACTTTATCATGACTTGAAAAACATTTAAAATTAAAAGATAAAAAATAAATAAAATAACTGCTGCAATACGATATACCTATGTACAGTCGTGAACAGAAGTCCTGTCGCCCCTTCTGCTGCTCCACGAACCCTGAGATTCAGACTCATGAATCCGAAGCATTTATGGGCAGAATAATGCACCAGTGTCTACTGCTTGGGGTTCATGAGTCTGAATCTCTTGGTTCGCGGAACCGCACAAGGGGCGACAGGACTTCTGTTCACGATTGTACTTTACTTCATCCGTAAAAAAAATCTCTTGGAATTACATATCTACTCACTCTTCACATGACAAAAAGAAATCTTTCCATTTGTACTGAAACAGAAAAATATACAGAATTCTCTTTCTGCAGCTAAATAAAAGTGTGCATAAGTGTTGCACCGAAATTCATAAGCAAATATTTGTTAGCCGATCATTAAAATAACTTTACAAAATTGTTGCATAAAAATATATACATCAACCTTACGTCCATCCAAAATAAACTTTGCATATAGTTTAAACAGAAAAAAAAACATACATAGGTACATTATCTTTCATCTGAAAAAAAAATTTACATACGTTGCAATGAAATACATATGTATTTTATCTATTCCTAATGAAAAATATGTTTGTAAGTATTAAAAAGTACACATGGAAGAATCAATGAGCGTTATAAATATGGAAGCTAGGGTGTTACATATGCAGTATATCATAATTACTGTATATGAGGTAAAGCGACACCCCGGGCAAAATGCGTTTTTTAATGGATATCACTATATTCACCCTTCCTCTACATGTTGGCATTGGATGTACCCCCCTAGGTAGACTAGAAACATGGTTGAAAGTCCTACCAAAAATATGGTTGCTTGAACTTCGAAAAACTTCAAACGCGTTTTTCTCCACATTTTTTTTAATTTTGCGCTTCAACCCCTTGTAATGTGGAGCGCCTCATAATTATGCAGTGCCAAGAAAGACATATGTACGTCATCTGCACCTGAAAAACTGCTTTTATATTGTAGTGAAATACGTGAACCTTACCTTCATCTCAAAAGCAAACACTACAGTACCTCTATAAACCTCTTAATAAGTGTTTCTTATACTTTTAAATAAACCTATACATTGTTCCTAACCTAACCTATCCTCAACTTAAAACTAACAGTGTTAAAAGAGTTTATTTATCTCAGTCCCTGATAAATAAAGGCTCATGGTTCAAAGTTTACCCCCACTTTTTAAAATAATGAAGGATAAATTTAGCTGTTATCTTAAAGCACATTAATTCTTCTGTTTATTTTAATGTAACTATAAACTTTGTCTTTGTGGATTTTAGTATATTTTCACCCAACACAAATCATAAATCTTGATGTGCATTTTAAAAACAGCACCCCAATATAACCTTACCTATTACAACTGATACAAAATATGATGAAGTCTAAAACAATCGGGACTTTGTACTTACCACAGACGCTTCTGAAGTTCTTGCCTGTAAAACCAAAAACCAGTTAGAAACAAATTTGAATACAGTGAGCTATTTTAAAAAAATCTTGTAAGGCAATAAACCCCATCACAATCCAGTAGTTATAATTCTTTGACATTATTGCAATGATAAAAAAAACACTCGCTAAGAATTTTAAAGTAAGCCCATTGTCATCAGAGCTGAAATTATCGTTCATTACTCCCGAAATTTGGATCGATGGTAATTTGTTTTTATTCAACAGACAATGTTATTCAGTACTATTATTTTGACTAAACACTACAGTGTTCAGTGATAATAGCTTTGTGTTGTTATTGGATATATTTACAGAAGTTAACAGGTAACTAATAATACAAACACTAAACTTACAAGATAAACAAAAATATCCGCCTCCGCCCGGGTTAGATATATACTGTATAACCTTGACTGTCACAGCCCCCCCCCCCCCATATGCTATGGCAGTATCTCACATTGGGAAGATCTTTGGTTCTTGACCACGTGGTCAACTAGTAACACCAAGGTGCACAATACCAGAACGTCCATGGGATATGGTCGCTATCGGCTTATTTCAACTACCACAATGCCACCAAGGCACTAGCTACATACATGTCTGTGTTGACCGTTTCTCCACATTCGTGGTACTCGCACCATTCCAGTACTAGTCTAACCTCACCTGACTTAACCTATATAACTTATAAAAAACCAATTCCCATTCATTCATACATAATTATACTACTAGCACGATGTTGCCATTTGGAGACACTGATTACTACAGGAGGTGTAGGAACACATTTCACAACTGGCTAACGACCTATAATTTTCAGTAAATTTATGTGTCATTCATGATAACTGTCTAACCTAACCTAACCTAACCTACTATAACCTAAAATTTACAGTAAATATTATAGTAATTAATGCAGTATCAATGTACTTGTAGCAATGTGCTGACGTAACCTAATCTAACCTAACCTGTAATTTACAGTAAGATTATACAGTAATACTTACCAAAGTAGTTGTACTAATGCATCGATTTATTCATGTGCACAAATTACGGGCTAATATAACGTATCCTACCGTATATACACACCTGGTGTATATAAACAATAGTTACAGTACAGGACAAGAAGTGTTCATCTCAACAATCCACCAATTAAGAGTTTCAGAATTCAACTACAATAATTTAGGTAGTGGCTGGAACAGAAGGACACAGACACTCTCAAACAGACATAATTTATACTAATACCAAGGTTCACAACTTTGGGATCCATGTAATATGTGTGTCAAGTTTAAAGTCATTAATTGCTTCTGTTTTGGAGCTATGGATGAACGCAGAGATAGACCAACATATCCTTATATTATTACAACACTTTAATATAGGAAGCCAGACGGGTAGTTGTACATGAGCTAATACTACACACCACCTGATGTGTTATCTATACATCTTGCAGAGACATAAATTCCAAAATATTAGCTACCTGAGAATACACATTCTTCAAAATTCCTTAATTTTTCTTTCAAACATAATCATATTTAATACACATCTAGGGCAGTCATTTGGTCCGACTATCTCTGAGTTCCATCTCTCATAATTTTGTTTTATTAATGGAGTAGAATGATTGTAAACTTTGTAAGTGCTTAAATACCTTAGCTGTTGAAGCACAGTAATAACATTATAATATCAAAAGGTCTATAGAGAAAAACATATTACCCGCTTGTGGTATTTACATATAATCACACCACATCACTCTTCTTATGTTTAGCTTTCTGGAAGAGATATTTGTCATCAAAAAGTTGAATAATATGACAATAGTTTATCATAACATGTTTGATGAGTAATACTTTACATTAATGATCTGGCCTTAGGAGCTAACTGCCCAAATTTCTTTATCGAAGATAAAAATTTTCTTACTTTGAGAAATATACAAAAAATAGGGAAGGAATGCATATTGTGTCACTTCACTTTTACAATATTTGACATTTTTCCATACATGGAGAAGCAACTTTTGACCCAAGTATCAACCCGTTATTTTGTTTTTCATCTTACACAATCTCTCAAACAGCATTAACTGTTTAAATGAACAACCAGAACTGCGGCAAAAAAAAAATAAAAAATAAAGTAATTTCAGATAACACATCACTGGCACCCAAAATATCATGGGTGAACAATTAGTTATCAAGAGGCAAAATATTCTTACAGTCTGAAATCTTTCTTACTTACAAGACCTCACCTAAAATACTACACTTATTTTCTATTGTATTCTCCTAAAATAAAATAGAATTACTTTCTGAGAAAAGAACCATTCCTGCAGTGTAAACCTCTACCCATTTCAAATGTCAAAACTGATATCATGATGCATTTTATGTCTAGTTTTCAAGGTAAGAAAGCTTTTATCTTTTATGGAGAAAATTCGTCAGGTAACTGCTAAGGCTGGATCAACATCTTGAATATTACCAAATATAGTAAAAATACTTACTGGTAGTCTTGCTGATGGCGTCTTCCCGAGGTCAATAATTGTCACAGATTTTCACTTAATCAACACCACTTATTTTCACTTAACCAAGATCACAAATTATCGCCATTTTTTTCAGGGGGGGGGGATATCAGAGTAAACTCATTCTGGCCAAACGATCCACTCGGTCCAAGCATAAATAAACAGAGCAGATAACAACACTAAAATGGTGTCTCTACGTGATTTGTACATGAAGAAATAAAATTATTTACCGTAAATACTCTTCCGAAAAATCTGCAAAGTCACCTCATGTCACCCACAAAAAAAAATAAATAAAAATACACCACGATACTTCAACAAGTTGCTTTCATTTGTTGGTACCAGATGCCAAAATAAATTAGGTTAGGTTAGGTTAGGTTAGGTTAGGTTAGGTTAGGTTAGGTTAGGTAAGGTTAGGTAGGTTTCTTTGGCTGGTTAGGTCAGGTTCTATTAAGTCTAGATAAATGCCGCCTCTTTTAAAATACTTAGTATAATGAGAAGAAAATCTGCATAAAAAAAATTAACAAAATCAAACAATTCCTTCTGGTGGTAGCGCTGTTCTCAGACATTACCGAAAATTTAGGTAAAATCTTACAAGTTGACCATAATGACCTACAGTACAATACTTTTCGGTCCAGTTCTAGATACATATCATCATTCTGAGTACCTTTCATTCTATACATTCCTGTTACAAATGAATAATAGTGGATGTAATATAACCTGACCTAACACCCAAAGAAACCTACCTAACCTTACCTAACTTCCTAGCCGGGGAGCGGACCCCGCCATATTAAACAGTAATACTTACTTTGTCATCTGGTTCCAATGAAAGCAACTTTATTGAAGCATCATGGTGTAATTTTTCATTTTTTGTGGACGTGAGGGTACACTGAGACCGGGTGAGGGTACACTGAGACCGGGTGAGGGTACACTGAGACCGGGTGAGGGTACACTTAGACCGGGTGAGGGTACACTGAGACCGGGTGAGGGTACACTTAGACCGGGTGGGTCGGATGTAAACAAACAGCCGACACGCAGTTACTCAGCAGATTATGGGCAACTTGTAAAAAAAATCGAATCGACAATGACAGGTTAGGAAGTTGGATCATGTTAGGTTAGGTTAGGTGTATTGTCGCTTCCATTTTTTGTGCTCAGTATCATACAAATAGTATCTCCTGAAATGTTGGTTCAATTCCACAAGTTATTTCTGGAGCAAACGGTCTCCTTTACCATTATTTTCACCTAACTGTGGTCACTAATCTTCACTTAACAGAAGTCATGAATTATCACTTATCGAGATCATTAATTATCACTTAAATCACACAAAAATTCATTAAATATTAACACTTAACACACTGAAGATGCTTGATATTATCGATATATTTTACAAATAAATTCTTAAATACTTAAATTTGCTTACGTGATGTTGATCTTGGCATAACACTTTACACTTTATCACCTTTACACACCATAACTTTTATCTTAGATGTTTGTAGCGCCATTATTCACAGGTTTTATCTTATTGTTTGTAGCGCCATTATTCACAGGTTTTATCTTATTGTTTGTAGCGCCATTATTCTAGCAATGTTTTATAAAGTTGTCGTGGGAATCAGTTCATGGTGGGAGGCAGTAAATGGTGTCGTCTGCCCGGCACTGGCTGGTGACTGGTCAACACTCAGGGAACTCTCGTTGTCTTGCTAAATTCTTCAACCTTTTACTTATTTTATCACCACAAGTTTGTTTTCCGCTGTAGTATATAAAGAAAGAATATTAATAAAATAAATATAAATAGATGGGTGGAAGAAATCTATCAGGTGTCATATATCTTTGAAGTAATAAATATTTAATATATTAGAGAAAAATTATTGGTACAAATTGAACAGGTTTAGAAAGTCATAATTTAACACTTCATAAAATATATTTTTGACGATCTATTGAAACACATAGAGGTAGATATATACATATAATATTACTATTAATACTAAAACTAATACTGATATTAATATTGTCACAACCATAGGAAACTGTTCGTGTTTATATGACGTACTGTAATAAGGCAATATTTCTCACTTGTTAAACCTGACGTAAAGATGGATTGTGAAGAAATTATTGTAGGCGGATGTATGATTGTTGTTGAGTCTACAAATATAACATTACTACACGAATGGGACTTGTGCATTTGACCTCTTTATACCCTTCAAACACCCCTAAAAGGAGGTTGGTTAACTTCGTTGGCAACTGAGAATGTCCACTGCCACATTGTTGTTATTTTTGTAGTGTTTTAATTTTGTGTTACCAGATGTGATAAAAAATGGTTAAAAACACTTCAGGGATCTTACAGGGAGTTGTCACCAAGTTTCAGGAAAATCAGTAAGGCAGTTTCCCAACCTTATGAGCGTGTGCTTTGGAACATATGGGAAACGATGGCAATTTGAGTAATATTTTGTTTTTTTGTGATCAAAGACGTTTATTATCCCGAGGAGGAAAAGTGTAGTAATGTAGCGTAACAATATCATAGCTGGAATATTGATGATTCACTTAGTCAGTCGCAACCAGCTGTATATAACAATTAATCTTGACGTTCCTTACATCAACCTATAATATATATGGCGGTCAGGGGTGTGTGGGTCGGGGATATGGGGGGGAGGGGGGTAACAGGTGAGTGTCGGGGGTCGGTGATGGGTCGAGGGGACGGAGGGTCGTGTGCTTCGGAAGTAGGAGGGAGTCGGGAGTAATGATGTTGCCGGTATATGTGTGAGAAAACTTGGGTAAGTGTCTGCGGCCAGTTGTTCATAACTCTTATATGTATATCACTTTATAACTAGCATATACGGTACCTGTGTGGTAAGGTTGTATAACTTTACACTCGGAAGTCACGGAGTTTTCCTCTTGAACTTGGCACTCAGACTGTGTGTGTGTGTGTGTGTGTGTGCGGTTTTCTTGCCAACAAACGCTGGTTGTATAGGTCGTTGTCCTTTCCTTGAATACCTGCTGAGCGGGAAGAGAAGCGAGGAGAAAGAGAAAGAGAATCAGTGAGGAGGAGGAAGAGAAGCAGGAATGAAGAACAAGAGTAGAGGCTGGGATATGAGGAGGAAGAGAGGCAGGTGGAGGAGGAGGAGGACGAGGAGGAGAGGTAATGGTGGGGAGAAGGATACAAGGGAAGGTAGAGAGGAGGATAAGTGGGAGGAGAAGAAATGGAAAGACAGGGAGACAAGAGATACAGAGGAAAGAAGAGGAAAGGAATTATGAGGAGGAGGGGGAGAAAGGGAGAGGCAAAGGAAGGAAAATAAGAAGTAGAAAGAGGAAGAAGAAAAAATAGAGGGAGAAGAATGAGGGGCAGGAAAGAGAGACAAGAGAAAGACAAAGAGGAGGAGGAAGAATAAGGAGAAGAGAGGAAAGAGAGACAAAAGAAGAATAAGAGAAAAAGAAGGAGAAGAGAGGCATTAGGAAGAAGAACAGATGTAACAGGAAGAGAGACAGGTGGGTAATTCTTATAGTCATATGGTACACTACATTACTAAGTCACCTGGCAAACAGTTCTAAGCACAACACCCTATAACATTACAGTAGAGTTATATTGTCTTCAACTCATAGAAAGTATAACCATATATTTACACACCCACGAAGACGAAGATTACATTAACCGAAATAATCTCGCTTGAATTAATAAGTAGCAGGAGAAAAAGTTTTAATGGAATGTCTTGAGTCTTCCAACCCAAGAAGAGAACGTCTCCTTAATTGAACCTTTCTTTTTTTTTTGGCTTTCACGTCGAAGGATATTTTTTTTTCTCTCGCGCCCATTTCACGAAGCAAATTTCAAGGAAACGTTTAATGAAATAGGGGAGAGATGGTGATGAATTGGAGAACCTCGAATTGGATACCAAAATACATTAAAGATTTCTTATAATATTTTTTATTCCCTCATCCAACCGCAAATAAACGACGGGAAGTTAATCCGCTGATAAGTCCTTCTGTTCAGACGTCTTGAATGACCTCGATAACCACTATTTCCTCTCCACATACTATCGAGTTGTGGCTCGGTCAGTTCATGGCATCGGTAGACACAATCCTTAAGCCCACTGTGTTGTAAGAACTATATTACACTGATCTCTGGTGTGTGGCAGTTTTTCTCAAGAATGGAAAGTGAAAAAGAGGGAAGATTTTCGACTGTGAAATTAATTATATATTTCGAATGATTTTGAGAATTAAGGCGCTGTTAATCTAGAGTTAATTGCCAGCCAGTCTTTGACATATGAGACCAGGAAGGACCTTCAGATAACGATAACCAGGGTCACTACACTCATATTCTCAGCTGCCAGGTCTACTCACTGTGACGTGCTGCCATCTGTTGACTGAACTTCACACCACTGTCTTCATAGCCTTGGTCTTTGGAGGCAACACAACATTGCATGAATCTTATTTTTGTCGTAAAAGTAACAGTAGCAATTCTCACAATATCAATCAATTTAATATATTAAGTTTAAGTATCACTGGTTATCAAGATATTAAAATAATTAGTTTTTTGCCATTAGAAAATATTATTTCCGTAACCACTATATAATGCACCATCTTTTGGGGGGCATTTTTTTTTCATTCTCTAAAGACAAATAACATCCATCAAATTATACGCCACTTTACACTCCTGGGTTTCATGCAGCTTTTGTATCCTAAATATTCGATCTCATATTTGAATTTATATTTCCTGTATTAATATCGAAGTGAAAGTTGTGAGCCGTGATAACTTGATTTTGGTGTTGCTGACGTGATGGCGTCCCCATGGCTGATAGTATTAGTCCACCCCTATTTCTATGATTGGCTTTATGGGGCTAAATATAGATCTAACGTGGCTGTAATAGGTTAATCTCTCTCTCTCTCTCTCTCTCTCTAGGCTCCACCACGAAAGACAGGTTTGTTACCAGTATTGAGCTGGGTCACCACGTCCCTAACGCCTCTGATTATTATTAATGTTATTGGTCGCAGTAGTAGTAGTAAGGTAATGAAATGGTGGCGAAGGTGTGGCTATTGGGGGAGGCTGGAGGCCACGTTTAAAAATGTAGTAGTCGTAGTCATAGTCGTAATAGTCGTCATAGTCGTCGTACTGATAGTCGTAGTAGTAGTAGTAGTAGTAGTGGTGGTGGTAGTGTGTGTGTTGAATTACTCCTCCTTGATGTGAAAGATCTACTATCCGTCTTGCTTCCTAGATATTGTAGGTTTACGACGTTGTCCCCTTAATAAGATAGTCAATTCTTTTACCAGAGTGAAACACGAGCGACCTCTACCACCCATAGTTCATCATTAACCTTTTCTATGTCTTTATATTATACTCTTATGATGAAAAAATATCAGAGGCTTCCTAATTGTACTTTCATTCCCTCTCCCTGCCCAAAACCCTTGAAACATCAGGAGGTAAATCTCTTCCAGCTTACAGGACTAAGAATGAGATGTTATACAGTGAGGGATGTATCTGCTTAACCTCCTTCCCTGCACACTCCTCTCTACTACTCTGTTCCTCTTCACTCAACTCCACTTAACACTGCCATGAGGGTTGGCTGAGCACATTACAAGGTTGATTAATCCACTTAATTAACTGCTTTGTTCTCAAGTTTTACGTCTGTTTATTAACGTCAGTGTATGTGTGTGTATGTGTGATTGTGTTATTCAGTAAGTATGCTGAATATTTAGTTAAGTGACTGATAGGTGGAATAAAATAAACAATATCGATATTTTATTTACTTTTTGTTTTCAATTTTTGTCTCTAATTACAATACATAATAATACATCCATTCATCTTTATGGCAATCTATGAACCAGCCACTCAGTGATGATAATGACGGCAAAATTATCAATTAAAAATTCATTGGACAAACATAACAACAATCAAGGGGACTCACTGCTTCATTTGGGCGGGGTTGATGCAGCCACACTCAGGGTTAACTCCGCCCATCACCACACGCCCACGATGATGCTGAGACACACACGCCCACGTTGATACTGAGACACACACACGTCTACGATGATATACCTGTAGACACACGCCCACGATGATACATGCCCTTCTCTTTACCTCTTCGTCTGTCTGTCTGTCTGTCTGTCTGCTTAACTCCTTGCATGTCTGATTGTCTATATGACTGTATATAGTTTTGTCTGTTTGTATGTCTGTTTCTCTTACCCTCAGACTATAATGAACACAGACCAATTCTCCCTCATTAGTCTCTCAGTGATCAACAAACATCACCACCTATCAACGTTGCGGGGATCAAGTTGGTGTGATCACTGTGACACTAATTTGCATACAGGATCGTCTTGTACAGGTGGAGCCAAAGAAAAAAAGAAAGAAAAAATATTATAAAAAATTTGAAGGGAGGATCAATTTAATTTGGTTTCTAATGAGTTTTTGACACTAGCTTGCTGTTGTTAGTGTGTGTGTGTGTGTGTGTGTGTGTGTGTGTGTGGCGTACGAAATAATTTATAGTGCTTTCTGCTGATGACACATTATGACACAGGGGTTAGTATGACACAATATGACACATGGGTTAGTAGTACACTTGACACACAGATAGAACATTAGAATCTTACAGCTTAGCATATAGTATGACACGGGTGGGCCTTCTTAACACGGTGTCTAGGTCAGGGGTGACTCACAACACCTGCCTGGCGAGCAATCCAGTAAAAGCCAATTAAGGAGAAACTTTACAATCATTCAGTGACCAAGTATCAAAATCCTCCCCCTCATGGTTAAAAATCGGCAAGACAATTAAATCCGGTAAAGTCTGACTTAAGACTCGTATTGAACTGTTATTTATGTTTTATATATATTGTCATAATTTTTTATGCTTATGAATATTATAATCAGATTTTCGATGAATTTACATATCTTTCCATTAGAACAATTAAATAATTGATTTTGCATATTAATTGAGTTAATTACAGGTAAATCTGTGTTATGTGGGTTTGAAAATGTGTGAAAAATGTAGGTTTGTGAAAGGGGCCAACTGTGTTTGTTACTGTTAGGGAGAAATAGTGGAATATTACAGAAGGAAATAGGAATGGCAATACTACTAATGTTACCACTGTTATTACTACTACTACTACTACTACTACTACTACTAATGCTAATGATAATAATAATAGTAGTAGTAGAAGTATTGTTATTATTTTTATTATTATTTTTATTTTTATTATTATTATTATTATTATTATTATTATTATTATTTTTAGTAGTAGTAGTAGTAGTAGTATTAGTAGTAGAATTGTCCTGGGCTTGGAAACTGTAAAATTCGCTCCGTCAGATATATTACCTAGTGAGAAAACCTCCCCCAGGTATACAGTATATACGCACCTGGGGAAGGTTTCCTCACTAGGTGATATTTTTTACCAATAAAATATAAACATTTATCAGACTTTCTCAGCATTCATCAAGCCTCCTCTCCCTGCCGGGCGTCAGACCTGCCCCTCACCAAGGCAGTACTGAACACTTGATCACCCTCACTGTGCTGTAATCATTCACTGTTGTGTGGGAGTATCAGTGTAACAACATACTCTTAAGAGTTATAATGATATTTTATATAAACTCTTTCTAATTTCAATATCGGCTGACAGGTCAAATGGAACTCAGTCCTACTGGACGACACCCTAACCTAACCATTAGTATTGACGTCCAGTCGTAATGAGAACGAATTCTAATGAGCTCCAATTCTTAATGGTGACGTTAAGTTAGACTCGCCTCACTTAACCCATTAGGGCTGGGGACCATCTGACCCTCACGATACAGAGTAATTACCTCACACCAGGGAAGGCCACTGTATCCATCAGCCAATTAAGACTATTTATAAGTGAAAGTCAAGTACTTGAACCATGCAGTCAGGAATACATTTATAACCCTCGCACGCTTTTAACACCTTCTAAGGCATGTTGGTAATTTGATATTATGTGCTAATTATTCTCTGTCCGTTAACGAATTATCTAATAATTTTCAAATTAAAGAAATTATACATTCAGATCAATTATTTTGTAACTTGCAATTTAATTCGAATTATCCAAATTATCTATCTGCATTATTTTAACCCCCTGAGTGTAAGGACATCGTACAAGGGTTAGTAATTAGTATTACTTGTGTCCCTCCCACACACTGGCTACCTTCATCTCTTCCTTCAATATTCACAGGATCTTATTAACTCACCATCTCCAATTCTCAGTGTTGTAATACAGTTTAGAGCGGAACACCTGACACTACTCTGGGATCTCTCTTTCCACTTTCCCTCATAGAAAAAATTTTTACATCCTTGGTCGACGTATTACAAACGCTTAAACTTCGTCTCCTTGTATAACATTCCCCCTTATATTAAAACGACCCTGGAGGAACCATCACCCCAAATACCAAATTCGACTACAGCTACAGCAGAAGACTCAACGTGCCGACAGAGACTCACATAGACTCATATCTCCTTCGGTATTTTGAGGTTCTGGACACAACTCGACAACTGAGAGACAGACAGATAACAGTTAAATTATAATATTGTTGTTTATTTTCTATTTCAGTCAATCATAAGGTTGATATGGTCTGCCTCGTGGTTAGGTTGACCAGTGTTGATGACTCTTGCTGTAGAGATTTTGTTTCCCCAGGGACAACTTTTGGTCTCCATTCACCATCGTCTCCTCTTCCTTCTTATTCTTCTCCTTGTCCTCCTCCTCCAAATCCAGCCTCAAGGTCCGGAGAAAGCTTCGTCCCCACCACCACCACTACCACCATCACCAAAACCATCATCACCAACATTCCCCACCACCACTACTAACACCTCCCCACCACCACCACCAACAACAAGTTTAATTTTTCAGCAAATTGTATCTCATCTCATTCTCAGCCCATTTAATTCTCTCTCCTGCTTATTACCAGCTACACCTCACACAACAATACGTGAATCACTTGAATATTAGGCACCCCAGCTTATTGCACATGATCATTAAGCACCGTAGCGCTAACCTAAATGTAACGTAACCTAACGTAACCTAACTGTAACCTAACTCTAACCTACTTAACCTTACCTAACTTAACCTAACCTAACCCCTCTAGAATGCGTTGCGGTGTTAAATCATCTCGTAAAATAAGCTGGGGTGTCTATTCTTCACGTGATCACAATATGTGGGGGGAGGGGATACAACTTTCACGTTACAGGAAATAGAAAATAAAAGTTTGTCGGTACTGAATTATTCTCGAGGGGACTAACTAGACACACACACACACACACACACCACACACCCACACACACACACCCACACACACACACCCACACACACACGCTTCAATTGTTATCTCCTCTGTTTGTCATCGCTTAATTGGTACATAACAACACGAGACTTGAAGACGTCGTCAGTATTATAAACTCAACCTCACGTGGGAACTAACTTCACTCCTAGCCTTTGTTGATGTTGGTGGCAGCACACAGTGAGGTTGCTATGGTAACATCTCTCACAATAACAGAATACCGTGAGTCTCAGAAGCTGGTGGAGAATAAATGGGAAAAAGGTTTAATAGAATTCTCTTGTATAGATAGAAAGATAGATGGATGAGAAAGAGGTATAAATAGATAGAAGGTAATAAAGATAGATTGATAAAGAAATGGAGAGGGATTATCTGAATATTTTACCCCCCTTGGAGTTTATTTTTTCTAAGGTTTAAACAGCTACATAAGGTTAGGTTAAGTTAGGTTAGGTTGAAATAAGATAGGGACGAATCTTCATATAATTCAAGGATAGATAGATAGATAGATAGATAGATAATCATATGTGTGAGGGTTGGCGACCACGGCCCTCCACTCTGTTAATTTCCATCATATATTTACTATTCCTTCTATATCATATAACATAGGACATAACGTTTAATTTAATCATCTATTTTTAGCCTCTATTATCCTTTGGGGTCATCTTAACCCTATTTCTACCCATTAATATATCTACCAATTACCTCTTCATCTCTATATAAAACAAACACACACACACACACACACACACACACACACACACACACACATACCTATTGAGGAAGGCAGTGAGTTAGGCCCCACAGCCACCAGCCACAGAGATACCGTCAACCATTGTATCTTTTCTTTTCAATCGTCACTATAGCCTTGGGTGTTTGAGAAGCTTCCACGACCAAGCAAACCTTTAGAGGGTGGAAGTGGGAGTGATTCTACGTTTCCAGTAAGACTGTCTCTCTTTCTGTCTGTCTTTCTCTCTCTCTCTCTCTCTCTCTCTCTCTCTCTCTCTCTCTTTCTCTCGCTTTTGTTTTTGGAGAAAGGGTTATTGTTTCTGTCGTTCAAATGGGCTGGGATGGTTTTAATAGGTCTGTGGTGACGGAGGTTCAAGAATAGAGGCTTTCCTTTTGTTCTGGGTGGAATAGGATAATGATAATGGGATAGAAAGTTGAGTCCTCTATTCCATGTGTAAGGTTATCCCTCATTTCACGGAATGGGAATAGGGACTTAGGGTTCCTATCCCAGTATCACTTTCTCTTTCCTCAAGGATGATTTCTGGCCAGTGGTAGATTAGTGATGGAACCTGTGCTGCCTTTACCACGGTGATGATGATGATGATGATGGTGATGATGATGGTGATGATGGTGGTGATGATGATGATGACTATGGTGCCTGAAAACATATTCTAAATATATGATATTTTCTAATGTGTTTACGTGTGTGTGTTGGTGTGTTTGCGCGTGTGTGTGTATGTGTGTATCACGCACATACACACACACACACACTACTACTTCTTTGCTGTCAATCGGAATCGAGTATAACGATCATCGATCTATGGTACAATGATATGAGTTATTAAGGATGTCACCTTCTTTGGTGAGCTCTGAGGTGACTCGAGAGGCCGATACGGGACCAGCAGGGCTGTCCACAGATGTTGTACGTGTGGGGGGCTACATCTAGTGCGGGAGGGGCGGCGGCATACACCGACTGTATACACCTTTTCGTGTGGTGATCCTCCAAGTGTTACGGTGTGGAGTGATCGTCTCCCAGGTGAGGGGGTCGATTTGACACTTTTTCAGGTTTGTCTTAAGACTATCCTTTTACCTTTTCAGTTTTCCGTCAGCGTTACGTTTACTATTCGTTAGGTGACCGTAGATAAGTTGATTTAGCAGTCTAATAATAACAATAACAACAACAATGAATAAACAACCATAATCCTGTATGCTACAATGGACAAACGAGTACTTGTTTGTGGATAAAATAACATTGGTTAGTTTCAATACGCGTTTATTACTGGTATTCACCGCTACATATGGTAATTGTGCTTGTCAATAGTCGTGAAATGTTTTGAATACCGCAAACCATTAATTAGTTGGAAAAATTATTCTATGGGGCTTCAATACACTATAGTGAGAGAGAGAGAGAGAGAGAGAGAGAGAGAGAGAGAGAGAGAGAGAGAGAGAGAGAGAGAGAGATAAGGGAGAAAGAGAGAGTGACGGAAACTCATACACTTATTAGGAAAACCGTAAAGCAACTTAGAGATACAGAGTGAGAGAGAAAGAAACGAGAAAGAGATAAGACACCTTTCTCGATTCTTGACAAAGCTTTCTAAATTTTTCTTTCCTGTCACCTCCCCACCACCCCCCATCCACCCCTCTACCCCTCTCCCATCCACCCCCATCCACCCCCCACCCCTACCCCCATCCATCCCCATCCACCCCCCACCCCCCACGCCCTATCCACCCCATCCACCCCCACCTCCTACCCCCCATCCACCCCACATCCACCCCTTACCCCTATCCACCCCCATCCACCCCACCCCTCCACCCCCATCCACCCCATCCACCCCCACCCCCACCCCACCCACCCCACATCCACCCCCTACCCCCATCCACCCCATCCACCCCCCACCCCCACCCCCATCCACCTCCCCACCCCCTATCCCCTTCCACCCCCATCCACCCCCCATCCACCCCCCACCCCTCCCCTTCACGATTCAGGACACTATCTACTTTACAGTGATAGAGACTAGAGTAATGCTTGAGAAGATCTATATTAAACTAATGTTCTTGCCCCCCTCTCTCTCTCTCTCTCTCTCTCTCCTCTACCCTGTGTGTTCGTGTGAGAGGACGGGTGATAATGAGGTCAAACACAGTCTCAAAAAGTAAAAAAAAAGTCATTTCCATTCAGATCATATTGGAAATTGACAACCGAGAGACAGACAGGCAGACA
The DNA here is from genome assembly GCF_018991925.1 of Homarus americanus. Classification (NCBI taxonomy): domain Eukaryota; kingdom Metazoa; phylum Arthropoda; class Malacostraca; order Decapoda; family Nephropidae; genus Homarus; species Homarus americanus. The sequence continues at coordinate 61,663 of NW_024735424.1, read as the reverse complement.
GACAGAGAGACAGACAGACAGACAGACAGACAGACAGAGAGAGAAAGAAAGAACAAGAAAGAGTGAATCCATAGGCGGAATGACAAATCAGATATAGGGGACAGACAGACAGAGAAACAGACAGACAGACAGACAGACAGAAAGACAGGTGAAGCAAATACTGATAAACAGAAAGAGATAAAGATGAAAAATATTATGCCCGACAGACTGATAACCAGGAAGTGAGAGAGAGAGAGAGAGAGAGAGAGAGAGAGAGAGAGAGAGAGAGAGAGAGAGTACAGGGTGCCACATATTGTCATCTGCTGAAGCAATGTTTTTGTTCTATCCTCGTGAGGTTGAAGAGACTTGAGGTCCTCTTATCGCCTCCTCCTCTTCCTCCTGCTCTTCCTCCTCCTACTCATCATCCTCCTTCTACTCCTCCTTTACTCTTCTTCCGCCTATTACTCCTCTTCCTCCTCCTCCTGTCTTCCTCCTCCTCCACTTTCTGGTATAATCCCTGCCTCACCTCCGTCCCCTCTTGCTCCTTCTCTTCCTCCTTCCCCTCTTTATCCTTCTCTCTTATCTCTTCTCCTCCTCCTTCTCTTCTCCATCCGGTTTTATATTCTTTCCTCCTCTCCTATCCCACACTTCTTCTCTCCTTCTTCTTCTTCTTCTCTTCTACCTCTCTTCATATCTTCTTTTTCTCCCTCCTCCTCCTCCTCCTCTACCTCTTCTCCATTATCACTTTTCTCCCACCTTTCTTCATCTCTTCTTCCTCCTCTTCTCCCTCCTCTTCTCCCTCCTCTCCTTTGCCCGTCTCGCTCCCTTTCTTTCTGTCTCGTTATACTCTTAAATGGTCTGCCTGCCTGTCCGTCTGTCTGTTTGTCTGTCTGTCTATCTGTCTGTCTGTCCCATGCCATCTCTGTCTACATCGACCTTCTGTATATAAAATGATATCAGAAAATAAATTAAAATACATCTCTTGTTATTTGAAAATAATAATAATAATAGTAATTAAACACTATTTTGGGGGAACTTCAATTAATTATCTGTATGTCTACTTTTTAATCCTTATATCAAGTACTAAATAATTTTCAAATTATAAAACTTTATTATTTCCAGATAACGAAAAGGTTCAAAATACACGTAAAAAAATATGTTAAAATTATAATGCATTTTTTCTTATTCTAGGTATAATAAAAACTCAAAACTACTTTGATCAATGAAGAATAAAGCTATTGAACATCATCTCTATTTACTTCAGGGTTTTTTTTTGGTGAAATAAATTCCTCACGATGAAACGGCAAAAAGTGCGGAAATTTCCTCATGAAAGTGTTGCCATATTGGTGGTGTTGAGCCCGTCTAGCACCTGAGACACACACCACACACTAGAGGTTAGACCAAGGCATTATAAGCAGGAGCTCTTGTACTGGGACCAACCATATGTTCCAGTAGAGCTGCGTTGTGTTACTTCACCAGACTGAACCATCTACCACTACACCACGGGAGGTCGACGCTTGGTGGCTGTGGAAAGTTTGTCTTCAGAACCTCAACGCAGAATAAGACCTATATGTATGCGTTTGGGACTTGACCTTATACATAGAGAGAGAGACAGAGAGAGGGAGAGAAAAAGAGAGAGAGAGAGCCATATACCTAGTGAAAGAAAGACACGTGTAACAGCGCACCTTCCCTCCATTAACTCACTTAGCCAGTCTTCCTATTATCACAAGGTGAGGGAAGATAATGACAAGCCACCAGGTGTAGCGAAGAGTCATATCCCGACACGTATATCCTGGACAAATAGCCCTTAAAGATGTGCTGTTGGATGACATGTTTTTGCCCTCCCAGACACGTCAGCAGGTCTCGGTGAAAAAATACCTGTAGTCTTACGGCGGACGGAAGAGGGTGAAGGGTAGTGGGAGAGGATAATGGGATGGGGAGGAAGAGAGAACAGAAGGGATGGTGGGAGAGATGATGGGAAGGGAGGAAGTGGAAGAGACTAATGGTAGGGGGAATGATGGGAAGAGGTGATAGGAAGGGGAACAGGTAAGAAATGATAATAAGAAGGAAGAAATGGAAGAGAATAATAAGAGGAAGAAAAGGAGTGGAAAGGAATAATGGGAAGGAGAGAGAGAAAACGAAACACGGACAGACTTAGGTACAGACAGACACAAAGAGACATATTATTCTCCACAATATTACGTTCACCATTTTTATTTTATCATTCACCAGTACAAAAAAAATTATTATTTTTTTTATTATGGTGTCGTCCGCCAGTGTATGATGAACCTGGATGTAATTTACAAACTTTTAAACTTTTAATCCTGAAAAAATATAAAAAAGAATACAAATGAACATATAATATTTTCCTTTCAGTGGTGTTTAGGGATGCAAGATCAAATTCTCTGTTATTGTTATTCGCATTTAGTTTTTTTTTATGATGTGAATAAACTCTCTCTCTCTCTCTCTCTTGTTAACTGTTTATTCATCATTTTTTTCTTCATAATCATCAGTTGTAGTTTATTTTGTCTCTTTTTCAGTAATTTCTTGTATACGGATGTAAGGAAAAGGACTAATTATTTACTCTTGACACAGAAGGGTTTTAGTAATGAGGAAATTACACACAGGGAGGGAAGCTTCGCCGCACGACAACTTTTCACATACGCCCGGGAAAATATTATCAGGATGTCAGTGAGGAATGGAGGGTTATGGGCTGTCTAAAATCAATAAACACGTAATAAATAAATAAATAAATAAATAAATAAATATACGAAAATTTTGCTGTGTCTCGGGAATTTAAAAGCGTGCGGGTAGGAAGTATGATAAAATTAGGGGAAAATCTATTTTGTATTGGGTGGCAGGTGGGGGAGTTTTTTTGGCCATGATGAGAAATATTTTAGCTATGTTGGAGAAAGTTTAAACTGCGCTGGGATAATTTTTTGGGGGTTATTTGGGGAAAATTTTGTCCACTCGGAGGAAATTTTGGACCATTAGGGAAATTTTGAGGGTCACACTGGGGAATTTGGGGGGGCTATATGGGACAAATTTTCGTCATACTGGGGATATTTTTTCACCATTCTGGGGAAATTTTTGGCCACGTCAGGGGAATTCTTAAGAAATGTGATTTTTTGGGGGGGGAGAATTCAATAATTATCGAATGTCGTGAGGTGACGGTACAGAAGAATTCGATAATGTAAAGGAAATTTGAGAAATAAATGATAAAACTCTATTGGATAAAAGTAAAACGAGAAAACTTACATATAGAAAGAAACAGACAGACAGACATGCAGACAGACATACATACAAACAGACAGACAGACACTAAGATAGACAGATAAACAGAAAGATAAACACACAGACATACAGAAACAGACAGAGAGAAAGACTATAGAGAGACAAACAAATCGAATCTCAGTAGACAAATTTCTAACTGATGAAATTTCACACCAGATAATGTCCTATCTAAACCAAATTTCCACATGGGGGTAAAATTCACACACACACACACACACACACACACACACTCGAACTTTTTTCCATTGTCAAAATCAACGGCACGAGAGGAATTAGAGAGATGTGATGATAGTAACGACTCGCTCAGGCGTCCACTTGACCAATACTCATGATAACTGAAGCAGTAAAAATATCTATAAAAAAATAATAATAATAAAATTGCTCACTGTGGTTGGGTGTTCCACTGAGTGTTAGTTTGGGGTGGAACACTGACAGGTGGAAAAGGTGGAACACTGACAGGAGGGGATACTGACTGGTGGAAAAGGTGGAACACTGACAGGTGGAAAAGGTGGAACACTGACAGGAGGGGATACTGACTGGTGGAAAAGGTGGAACACTGACAGGTGGAAAAGGTGGAACACTGACAGGAGGGGATACTGACTGGTGGAAAAAGGTGGAACACTGACAGGTGGAACATAAGGAACACTGACGAGTATAACACTAATTGACTACATCCATTAGGTCGAGGTCCATTACATAAATCACTGTGGTCGCCTCCTATTCAACCGTACCACAAAGCTTGACCCTGAACAGAAGACCAAGGAAATTCAATGACCTAAGTTCTTACGCAGCGATTCAACCTAGTTTATCCTTGGTAACTCGACCCTATGATGATAAAACTTAATTAGATTCTATATTAAACTGTAATGTTACGTTTATTACTATTATGTGCTAACTTGGTGGTATTGATAGAAATAATTAGGTTTTGTATGTTACTCAGTTCGTTTTTCTTATTCGGGAGAGGAAATTGAGTCTAGGTAGGCCTAAGTGAGACAGAGAAAGAGATCTATTGAGGGTAAGATTGTGTGTATTAATCTTTTGAGTATGATGACTTAACCACTTGAGTATGATGACTTAACCACTTGAGTATGATGACTTAACCACTTGAGTACGATAACTTAACCACTTGAGTACGATGACTTAACCCCTTGAGTACGATAACTTAAATCACTGGTACATAACTTAACCACTTGAGTACAATGACTTAACCACTTGAGTATGATGACTTAACCACTTGAGTATGATGACTTAACCACTTGAGTATGATGACTTAACCACTTGAGTACGATAACTTAACCACTTGAGTACGATGACTTAACCCCTTGAGTACGATAACTTAACCACTTGAGTACGATGCTGAGATGAAAATGAAAACACGAAAACAACAAAAACAAAACAACGCCCCCTTAAACACATACTGATAATAATTAGACAGAATCCCACTTGGAGATAAATCTTTTATTTCACTTTTTAACTGATCCATAACTTTTTTTTAGAGCATTAGTAATGATTTTGAGGGTATAAACATTTTCTCGCTTCCAGGTTCAGATGGAGAACCCGTTGACCTCCAGGTTATAGAATTAAAGGGAAATCGTCGTACACACACACACACACACACACACACACACACACACACACACACACACACACCCTCAGTACCCTCATAGCCCCCTGTAGTGAATCAAGTGTGATGGAACGGTGTCTTAAAATGTCCCAGGATCCAAATTCTCACACAAACATATCACCTCTAATTTATAATCACTTTAATTGAGGGACATATCAGAGTGCCACTAGTAAGGAAGGCCCAGTGCTTACTCCCGTGGTTGTATAGTAGCCTGTGCAACCTTGTATAATAATCAATATTTAATTCTTGCATACATAATGAGTAAAATAGTGGAAACAAATATATTTTTTTTAGTATGTGTAAAGTTTCCCAGTTATTACAGGGTCTATTTCGGCTGTGGCAGATGATTTGTGGCCAATTGGGTATGGAAAAATAATTACCAGCCGTCATTGACAATTTTTTTGCTCGTTGGAAAGAGTTAAATGGTACAATATATACATTTGTTAATTTTTATATGAGATAGCATATCATGTGTGTAATAGGTTGTATTAGGGCGAATAATACTTGGTTTAGTGGGGTAATGTTTGTGCATATGATATATTTTTTTAACATTGGCCAAAATGAGGACAATAATGTTGACTCGGGAAATATGTGAACTTGTTGTCGTCACCACACTGCCCATAATAACATTGCGTAGGATTAGTAGACTTTTAGTAAACTTTCATCACTGATCATCTGCCAGACAAACACGACCAGCTTTCATGATTCTGTCTCTAATAATAAGCTTACAGACACACATGGATATACCCTATCTCCGCCACAACTAACAAGAAGACAGTAGTGCTTAAGGCGAGTTGGGATGTACTACCCCATGTATACTAACATCATTACAGCCAAGTTATAATGCTAACTTCCATAAACTATCTTGTGGTGCCAACATTGGATACTGAAGCCAACAAATAAAAACCTAACTTATGCAGATAGTCGATGAAGGTGAAAGAATTACATAAAGAGCCTTACCTACATCAGCACTATAAGATTTGCATAGTTATGACTAGAGTGCTGCTTCTGTGGACAACTGAAAAGCCTCTTAGGGCAAACACTTTTTTATGTGGGGGGGTGGGGGGGGTGGCAAATTGGTACACGTATTGGTACAGAATATTATATCGCACTTTAATACATGTACCAGACCTGACGTTCACGAGACTAACACAACTGGTAAGAGGAAGGAAAGAAGGGGCCAACAGAGAGCCGACAGGGAACACATAAAAAATAAACATTTCAGTCAATCAATCAGAAAAAAAAAACTTCTCTAAACTGACTGAGGAAATAATTAACTCAGCTGAAATCATTCTCCTGTGAACATGGCGAGTAATTTTTGAGGGGTTTTAGCTTGAAGAATAAGGAACAGTAAGGTGTTAAAAGTTTATTAATATTATATTCTCTTAATTTTCTTTTAAGTTACTGTAGCAAAAAGAACTTAGTGTATATTAAGTCTCCCAGGAATGTGTGTTAACGAATGATTAATATTGATCTAATATGTGAAGTGATTAACCACACACACACACACACTTATTCTCAAAACAAGAAATAATAGTCTTACCACCATAACCCTCCAGCCCCCATAACACCCAGCCCCCTTCATCTTACCTTCACCTACCACAGCGTCTGCCACTTCATCTACCACGGCGTCTGTCACTTCATCTACCATGGCGTCTGCCACTTCATCTACCACAGCGTCTGCCACTTCATCTGCCACAGCGTCTGCCACTTCATCTACCACGGCGTCTGCCACTTCAGTTACCACAGCGTCTGCCACTTCATCTGCCACAGCGTCTGCCACTTCATCTGCCACAGCGTCTGCCACTTCATCTACCACAGCGTCTGCCACTTCATCTGCCACAGCGTCTGCCACTTCATTTACCACACAGCGTCTGCCACTTCATCTGCCACAGCGTCTGCCACTTCATCTACCATACCTGTCACTTCATTTACCACAGCGTCTGCCACTTCATCTGCCACAGCGTCTGCCACTTCATTTACCACAGCGTCTGCCACAGCGCCACAGCGTCTGCTATTTCATCTACACAGCGCTGTCACTAACTGCCACAGCGTGTGCCACTTCCTCTACCACAGCGCCTGCCACTTCCTCTACCACAGCGGTCTGCCACATTTACCACAGCGTCTGCCACTTCCTCTACCACAGCGTCTGCCACTTCATCTGCCACACCGTCTGCCACTTCCTCTATCTACTTCATCTCCACAGCGTCTGCCACTTCATCTACCACAGCGTCTGCCACTTCATCTACCACAGCGTCTGCCACTTCATCTGCCATTGTGTTTTCGATTATTTTTTTTTTCAATCTTGTGACCTAGAATGTACACCCATCTCTCTCTCTCTCTCTCTCTCTCACGACACCAAATAAAGCTGTAACAACAGGTAGGGAACAAGGTGCGTGGCTAATAATGGTAATAATTAGGAGGTAATTTTGGGCGAGTGAAAAAGCGGCGGCTCGTTTAACAAGAAGCACGTAATTATACCCTGATTATAGTAAACAGAGAGAGAGAAGGGAAGGAGATAGAGAGAAGGAGGGAGGGAGGCAGAGAGAAGAGAAGGAGGCTAAGAGAGAGAAAGCGAGAGAGAGTTCAAGGATACCGGTACTCTTTGGTTCTGTCCTATTAAATCAAACTTAATTCAGTCTTTTTTTTTCAATGTGACTGTGTGTGTGTGTGTGTGTGTGTGTGTGTGTCTGTGTGTGTGTGTGTGTGTGAAAAAGACCAAATAATACCACTAATTGTCACCACTGTTACCTTGAATCATTAAGACTATAAAGAAAACTAAACAAATTCACTATACCCTAAGTTCTAATATTTCTACATCTACAAAAACCAAAAGAAAAAAAAAACACAAATAACGTAAAATATATCATGACCTTCCTGGATAAAAACAGAGGGAAAAAATCACGAAGGAAAAGGCAGAGTCGGCAGGAGAGTGATGGAGAAAGTTAGACCTGGTTGGTGCACTTTGTCAAGGCTGGGAGGGAGAGAAAAAAAAATAACTCGACAGTGACTGAGTCGTTGGATCAGATGTTGGTGACGCAGAACGAGCACCAGATGGCTGCCCACTACCTGAATCATAGCTCGTGGAAAATGTCAGAAAAATGATCTCCCTATTTTTCCTTCACGTAGATTGACTAAGAGAATTAATTAAAGAGAAGTAGCGATAGTAACGTACTGGGATAAAATTTAATCTCCCAGCGCATGTTGTGACGGAAGTGAGTGTGGATCTGTTTCATGTCTAGGAAGCATCAACACTGGTGAAGGTTGAGTGAGGTAATTGCTAACTAAAATGTAAGTGACGGGGGTTGAGGAAGGTCGAGGTACAGTCCACGCCAAGGAAAGTATATCCTTGGTCTACGCCCCTATAAGCCACACAGACTAGCGGGCCTTGAAATTCCTAACTGGCAACTTCGCTGGATGTATTCCTCCTCCTCCTGCAGAAACAAGCAAACCAGGTAATTAATCGGTGGTTAGCCAAGGTGTAAAGTCAACTATTACCTCTGAACACGTTAGTATAAATAAATAATTCTTAAAAATTATTTTATTTCTGTTTCTAAAACATTTCTATACATATGTTTTAGTTACGAACATTATAAGATATATCACTGAGACGAGGTTTGGCCGGTTCGCTCAAGTCTTGAAACTGCCTCGTTTCGCGGTTTCGGATTTATGAGAATGTCAACAGAGGCCTCTAACAAGACAAGACCTACGCAGTGCTGTCTCTGCCTTAGACAAACAAATAGCCGGTGAAGAGACTGAAATTTATAAGATCTGCAAAGTATCGTAAAGTGCCCGTCAGTGTTGTAAAGTGTTTCATAAAGTGTTTGTAAGTGTCCTAAAGTAGTCAAAAGTGTCTCAAAGTGGTCTTACGTATTAAAAGTGCTTTAAGTGCCGTATGGTTTTCATAAGTATTGTGTTCATAAGTAACCTAAAGTGTTTATAAGTATTGTAAAGTGTTTGTGTTATGAAGTTTTATAAGTGATGCCAAGTGTTTGTGTCATGAACACTTATAAGTGTCACAAAGTAATTGTGGGCGCAAAAAAAAAAACATACGTGTCAAAAGAGTGGCATAAAGTGTCGTAAAGTGGCATAAGGTGTTAGAGTGCCATAAAGTGCCACCTAACCTAACCTAACCTAACCTAAGTACCAGTAGGTCTGATAAAGTGTCATTAAGTCTAATAAGTGTCGTATAATGTCATAAGATGTGGTGCACAATGAAAAAGTGCTATGAAGTGTCGGAGATGTCATGAATTGGCCTTAGGAATCAAAGTGTCGTAAAGAATCATGAAGTGTCTTAAGTGGCAGTGTCCTAAAGTGTCAGTGTTTTAAAGTGCCGTAAAAAGGCATATAGTTTCATAGTGTCATAAGGTGGCATAAAGTGCAACAACGTCTCTATTTTTATAAAATGTCCACGCAACATAAAATAGTGCCATACGGTGTCGAAAAGTGTCATAAGGTGATGTAAAGTCTCTCAGTGTCAAAAAAGTGCCAATAATGCTTTAAAGTCTTGCAAAGTGTCATTAATGTCATAAAGTGCTACAAAGTGTCTTGAACGATCGCAAGGTGTAAAGTGTGTCATGGAGTACAGCAATGTGTCGTCAAGTTCGGCACCAGAGGGCTTCCGCGACCACCAGCACAAGGTGACTACTAATACTATACTACTGTTGTGTTCTGGACATATTGAACAATTTCTCTTAGTCATCCATTTGGCATAAACTAATGCTTAAGATCATTGGTTCTGTCTTAGTTGTTCCTGTGAGTTAAGTGGGAATAATCATGTAGGTTTGTGGAATCTCAACTGGGTTTTTCATTTCATTTTCCAGGTAAGTGTGAGTTAAAACAGCGCCTCGAGGGACATTAACACGCCATATCTCAGGTACGTCCAAGCTTTCATATTCATTAATTATCGTTTTATTCATCAACTAAGTCTGGAGTCTTCCGCATCCCACAACAGTTTTAAAGGAACGTTACGCCTTTCCCCTCCATCTTTGAGGACGTCGGTGTCCCTCCCTTATCAGTGAGTCAACGTGATGCCCCCACTCGTTCACACGGACGTCGGACCCACTCCTTATCATTACACCGTCTTTGTGGCCGCCTGTGGTTCAGTCGCTATCTATATGAAAGTCTCCCCCTCCCCTTCCCTCACGCCGTCTATGATGGTATCGGAGTCCTCCCTCTCCCACCTTCTTCCCGTCAGAGCCTCACCTCTTCCATACAAGTGGGTACAGTGATCACACTCACCTGTTTTAGAGGCATCCGTATCTCTCCTGTAAAGTTCTTGCTACACGTAGATAAGATGACCCTCACCATGCTGTCACGGTTTCATTACCCTGCTTTACAGGCTATAAACTAACCGGCTTCGTGTTTTAGAGGCGTCATGTTCTTTCTATCAGCTGTTGATTCGTCAGACAGGTCCCAACCCTATTTGGTAACAACCTAACCCAAACCATTTGGATTGGAGTTCAGTAATAACGGGTCCCAATCCCAGTATACACTAATGCCAATGGATCCCAATTTCCATAGGCTTCATCAATAATGCCCAGGACCGTAATGCCTCAAAGGCGATTAGGATTAAGGCCTTTTAAGCCAGAGAACCATTTGATCTTGAAATGTTCAGTGTTGACCGTCACAGCTCGTCATCAGAGACTAATGTTTCCGGTGAGTTGAGTCTCTCCTCCCGTGTGGCAGCGTCCTCACACTCATGCCTCAGGACAGTCCTCGCACCCGGGAGCATTGGACCACCTCCTCGTGTTTCAACAGCATGAAAGTATTTGTCAATGTAACTTTTAGGGATGCCACGTTTTTCTAAGATGCATCAAACACCAATATTCTAAGTTTTATGAAGATAGGAAGTCATTCATTTTACTGTATTCCTCCTAGACCGAAAACGATGTTGTTGTTGTTGTTGTTTTAGGGGGGAAACTGCTTAAAATGTTTTATTATTATCTCAAGATTTTTACCTGGTTACCCGTTGTGTTGATGACAGGTGTAGTTTGACTTGTTTTATTGTACGGCTTGGGACCTGTCTGAGCTAGTACACCTGAAGGGGTTCTTTTCTTTGTATGTATGTATGTATGTATGTATGTATGTATGTATGTATGTATGTATGTATGAATGTATGTATGTATGTATGTATGTATGTATGTGTGTATGTACTGTATGTATGTATGTACGTAATAACGATTTATATAACAACCCCTAACAATCACATTAACAAAAGACTTACACACACACACACACAGCCATATCATACAATCACAAAAAAAAACCACACACATACAAAATAATCGACCCCCAAAAAATGCCCTACCGTTCCCAAACTCATTTAGGGGCAGCATAGAGTGGGATACAGGTGATTGGCAGGTGACTTGGCAGGTAACTTGGCGGTGTATTGTGCACCTGAGGATGAGCGGCCGTCGTGTACCTGTGAGAGAGATTATATTATGACAACCTTTCATCTTACCTGACCCCCTAACAGTGTGTATTAAGTCTCTACCATGATATATATATATATAGTCTTATATTTCACATCAAAGTTTAGTGATATTGTTTTGGATACACCCTAAAGGTTCTGGGTGTGTGTGTTTGTGGGTGTGTGTGTTTGTTTATGTGTGTTTGTGTGTGTGTGTGTGTGTTAATTGACTACTACTAGTACTACCACTGTTACTATACTACTATTACTACTACTACGACTATTAACACCACCACCAACAACAACAACACTTACAGTAGTAATTAACGAGTCTTTTTCACATGCCCTAAGAAACACCTGAAGAAAAACGTAAGATAATTTGGTTGAGGAAAGATGTTGGGGCGGACACAGGAAATAGAGAAGGAGGGAAGAGAATAAATAGCGTGATAAGACTGAATTTAGTGGACCGAAGGAGACACCGAAGACCTCCCAGGGACCGGATAGTAAACATGATAGAGATAAGGGCAGTTTACACCTACAGTGAGAGGGAGAACTGCCGTCTTGTATGACCACAGACTGTGTTGATCACGAGGAGGAGGAGGAAGAGGAGGAGGAGGAGAAGGAAAGGGGAAAGAAGAGGGAATGATGATGGCGTGTATGACCACAAGTTCTGTTGATCAAGATGGCAGGCAGGAGGAGTAAGGGGAGGAGGAGGAGGTAGCGAATGGAGAGAGGGTGAGGGAAAACAAGATGAAGAAGGAAGAAGGAGAAGGAAACGAGAGAGAGAGAGAGAGAGAGAGTCTGACCCTTTGTTCACCCTTTCTCTCCTTTCTTCTCGTTCTAGCAGATACTTTCATTTAATTCAACTTTATCTTTCACCTTCCTCATCCACCTTCATTTAGTTTTTTGTTTCTTCCTCTATATCTTTCTTGATTATTCTCCTCCTCCTCCTCCTCCTCCTCCTCCTCCTCCTCCTCTTCCTCTTCCTCCTCCTCTTCCTCCTCCTCTCTTTCCTCCTCTCTCCTTTCCTCCTCCTCCTCCTCCTCCTCCTCCTCCTCCTCCTCCTCCTCCTCCTCCTCCTCTCTCTCTCGTCCTCTTCCTCCGTGTTTCATTGATTTACTACTCAGTAACATCGTTTATTTCTTGACTCATTTTTCTTTAGTTCTCCCCTCTCCTCTCTCTCTCTCTCTCCTCTCTCTCTCTCTCTCTCTCTCTCTCTCTCTGTCTCTCTCTCTCTCTCTCTCTTGGTAGTAGTATCTCTCCTCAACCCCACCATAACTACTGCTGGTGTGGTGACAGTCACTGAGTACGGACAAAAGAGCTCTCAACACAAACTTCTACGTCTTAGTTTGGGCTCCTCCATCCTCAGGTTCGTCTTGTGAATCTCCAGTCGATGGTTTCAATCAGTACAGGTTCTGGTGTCCAATGTATCCCCCTTCACCCCACCTCCCCACCCCACCCCCTACCTCCCCCCCCTCCTCCCTGGACCGACGTTAACTTTTCTTTGGATATAACAGGTGACCAAAAATCCTTCTTCCCCCCCTCTACCCCCCTCCCCCCTGCACCTGTAATTGGTACCACAGTGTCTCATAACTTGACCTGGAATGTGTGTTTATGGGTAAAATAAGACTAGTGAACGTTTGTCTGTCAGTCCTTGTAGATCATTTCTAATATTTATCCTGTCAATATAATAAGATAACATTACTAAAGAAATTACTAATCATCGCCATCTTCATATTGTTGTTATTGATTAGTTAATGTACTGTATTTTTTCTAACAATGTCTATATCAATAATTATCTAACCACTCACTGATTCTCTTCCACTTGTCTATCGGTCTGTTTGTCGTTGTGTTTGTATGTGTGTAAACAAAACGTGTGGACAAGAAAACAAATTTCTCCGCCTTGGCTTTCACACAATGTAATTTTTGGTGGAAGACTTTTTGGTGTAACTTGAGAGTGCTAAAGTTAGCGGGAGGGCCAACCTGGGGAGAGGGCTAACCTGGGGAGAGGGCCAGCCTGGGGAGAGGGACAACCTGGGGAGAGGGACAACCTGGGGAGAGGGACAACCTGGGGTAAGGGAGGGCCAGCCTGGGGTGAAGGCCAGTTTCTGTATACTCACCTGTTTATTTTAATATATATATTCTCATGTGTATTTGTGTATTTATGCTGTAATATATTCTAATATATAATTCTTCATGCCTCTCCTGCGTGGATGTCTCACCACGCACACAACATCCCTCCCCCAGAACCCACACTGGTGCCAGCTCCTCAACAGTGCCCACATATGATCCTAGAACCTGGTAGTTATGTTCCATTAAAACACTAACAACCTTAACTTGAGTTTAGGACACACTGTAACGGGTACCTCACTCTTGGTTATGAGAACTATCCCCACCCCTTCCCCCCCCCACACCTCGCAACCGACTGCAAAGTATCAACAATGAACCTAGGTAACCGTTGCAAGTCATGAACGCTCAAAATTGCAAGATCCGGATTTTTTATGCAGGAAAAACCACCCACAGCCATTACAAATAAAACCCGAGTCATAATGCCTTAGTTTTGCTGGAAAAATAAACTCTATGCTTCAGTAATTTGCTGTTTAGTATTCCCCACCACACTGGTAATAACAATGACCCTTCACTCGAGAATGTGGCAATGAGTTAGTGAATTCGTGACAATAACGATTCAGCAGCGGGAGATATGAGAGTTTTTAACCCGTGATATTTGTACACGTTCTGTCAGTCGATGGTTGGTAGATAAGGTGCCGCAGGTGATCACAGATACACACACTACACCAGGTGATCACAGGTACACACACACACTACACCAGGTGATCACAGGTACACACACACTACACCAGGTGATCACAGGTACACACACACACACACACTACACCAGGTTATCACAGGTACACACACACCAGGTGGTCACAAGTACACACACACACCCAGGTATCCACACACACTACACCAGGTGATCACAGGTACACACACACACACACACACACACACACAGATACAAAGGTGATCACAGGTGCACACACACACACACTACACCAGGTGATCACAGGTACACACACACACACACTACAAGGTGATCACAGGTACACACACTACACCAGGTGATCACAGGTACACACACACTACACCAGGTGATCACAGGTACACACACACTACACCAGGTGGTCACAGGTACTCACACACCACACCAGGTGATCACAGGTACACACACACTACACTAGGTGGTCACAGGTACACACACTACACCAGACGATCACAAGTACACACTACACCAGGTGATCACAGGTGCACACACACACTACACCAGGTGGTCACAGGTACATAGCCAGAATAAGAAACTCGTGGCCGGAAGACATTTAACCTAATCGTGGCCCGCACCATTGCATTAGCCGTTGCTTAATACTGTTATTACGGGAGTTTTAACGAGTCATTAGTGTGTTCTGACCAGCTGTTGGGTGGTCAGAGAGAGAGAGAGCAGCAGCAGGTGTTGTGGGTGTTTAATGGCCTCTCTCTCCTACCTAGCTTAATGGAGGAAACTGAGAATGAACACTATTATGAAAGAACAAAAATAACATGGGTGGTGTTGGCGAAGTAATGTTTTTTTTTTTTTTTTTCACTAAAACCGAGAATTTGGTTTTAGGTTTTAGGGATAGTGTTAGTTAGGTTAGGTTAGGTTAGGTTAGGTTAGGTTAGGTTAGGTTAGGTTAGGTTTAGATTTCGTTACGATTTGTCTACACTAAGTGAGATTAGGTTACGTTACGTTACGGTTCTGACTGTAGAATTTAGTTGTTGTTTTTTTTTAGTGTATATTATTATTTTACGTTTTATATAAATTCCCCTGAATAATTTTGAAAATGATTCATGTCAAAGATAACATAAAATAGAACTTAAAGATAACCTGAAGAATATTTAGTCAACTGAAAACCATTAAAAACTATGTCCTAGTAAGACTATTACTATGTATACTGTGTCCTAGTAAGACCACTATGTATACTGTGTCCTAGTAAGACGATACTAGAAATGGATCCAATAAGATTACCATTATACCGGGAACCTGTGTCCCACTAAGCCCACAAAGGACACAGTCATCTCCAGATCACCATTTCTCCGGACATAACCCGAGACCCCGTGTCCTTGCCAGGTTGTCAAGGATCAAACACCTGAACCAAGTAATCCTGAGGCTCAAAGGCGAAGGACCTGTGTCCCCAGCCGGTAGTTTGCTCAGAGTAATTGACTGTGTGGAGCCCTGCAACCTTCCGGTGATTGCAAGGCTCCACGCAGAGGAATGAATTCTCTCGTGATTGCATGATCTTGGAAGACTGATTTTCATGTGATTGTATGATAATGTTTTTGTTTCTTTGCTGCAGGTTTTTGTCTTTGTAAGTTTTTGTTTGTGTGTGTGTTGTATAGATTCTCTGAAGTTGGCAAGATGCTGGAGAAGTGATTGGATAACTTAATTTTGTTATCGTAAGGATTCAATTGTGACTGATTGCTCGATGTTGAGTTACTGATTACCGTGCGAGTGCAAAGCTTAATGAAGCAACAGGAGAACATCTTCCCTCTTGCAACTCGAACGTTTATTGAATCTATAAGAGATATTGTTGTGATTGCAACGTTAACTGCGGAGGAGTTAATTGTATTGTGATTGCAAAATGCTGGAATATTGGTTCTATTGGTTCTCTCGTGATTGCAAGGATTCTTCTTACGGTTGCAAGAAATTTTGTCATTGCAAGGTTCTCTGGAAAGGACTAAATTTTATGGAGAATGAATAACGTTAAGGGAACTGATTTTCAAGTTACAGTAAAATGCGAACGAGTCAACTTTAATCTGCCTTCAAGATGATGGAATTCTAACTTTTCTGATGACTTTAAAACTTTACATATAAAAACTTTATACTTTCTTAAGAATATATGTAGCTTTTGTGATTACAAGACTTCTTAAACTGGAATTAAACCTTTCTTAACAACAGGTCGTTAGATAGTTAGCTTCAACGTGATTTTTAACTTTCGGTAGTTTCAAAGTTTCATAGAGAGTGAATATATTATTTTCCTACGCTTAGATTTACATATTTTTTTTCTTACTAACATTATTTACTTTCTAAGCCAAAACAATGGATCCGGAACTCGAAATTGCACACTGAAATTGGTTTTGGTTTAAGTGTGGCTAAATTAGGTTAAGTTAGGTTAGGTTATGTTAAGTTAGGTTAGGTTAGGTTAGGTTAGGTAAGGTTAAGTTAGGTTAGGTTAGGTTAGGTTAGGTTAGGTTAAGTTAGGTTAGGTTAGGTTAGGTTAAGTTAGGTTAGGTTAGGTTAGGTTAAGCTAGGTTAGGTTAGGTTAAGCTAGGTTAGGTTAGGTTAGGTTATGTTAGATCGCGTCCTAATATAACTGGAACCAAATTGACGTGCAACAATCATGAAGAACGTGCCATTGGAGATGCAAGTTCAGTGCCATGGAATCATCGAGTATTACCTGTCAATTATTAACAGATACCTGAGATGTTCGTCTGTGTACCAATCACCAGCAGTATGTGAGGTGGTGTGTCTGTCTCCTTCACAGCTCCCACCTACCACACACACACACACACACACACACACACCTACCACACACACTGTACTTCAACCTTATTTGTATATATTTCAACATGCAGTATATAGTATGTTACGCTAAATAGGGATAATTGTCGATTAAGCCTTACAAATTAACTGATGTTTTTGATGAATAGGGATAATGTTTTGTTTTATTGCTGTAACTCAATTATTTTTTATGGAAGGGGTTTCAGACACACACACACACTCACACACTCACACACACACACACACACACACACACACATACACACACACACTTGCCGCACTGTACCTATGACTGGTGGTAGAGGACAAATTCATTTGTTGGAGTGTATATTTTCTGAAAGGTTGTGTGAGAGCGTGTCAGGAGGTCTTTCACGCACGAAAGCAAACCTGGATGGGAACCAATTACTGTGTAAATTAGTTGTCGCACTACACAATATCACAGATGTTTCATGTCCTTCTCACAGATTATTATGTGTGTGTGTGTGTGTGTGTGTGTGTATGTGTGTGAGTGTGTGTGTGTGTGTGTGTGTGTGTGTGTGTTGAGTCGTTCATCAGTGTGTAGGAACAGAGTACGAAAATAAAACTCAAAGTCCCTCTCAGATTAAATGTGTCCTCAAAAATATATTACAAATCTCAAGTTCCTATGAGATAAAAGAACGATAACATATAATTATTAATTGACGGATTATAAAATGGAAAAACTTAGGTCATTATTTACGATGTTTTATATGTGTAATCTATTGGTCCAGCTGTGTGTTCAATACCAAGCCCATTCCCTTCCCTTCCCTTCCTTTCCCTCCCTCGTTCCCCTTCCCCCCTCCTTCCCTCTCCATCACTTCCATAACTTCATTTCCTTTCCTTTGTGTTCCGCTAATTTCATCTCCTTTACTTCTCTCCTCTCCTTTCCCGTTCTTTCGCGTTTTTCTTCTCCTGTTTTCTCTATTGTTTTTCGTTTCTTTTTATCCCCTCCCCTTCCCCTCCCTCCCTACCTTCCTCCCTCTCTCCCCTCACCACCCCCTCCTCTCCACACTCTTTCGTTAGGAGAGGAGAGGCATACAGTGTTACCCCACACCTGTCCGTCCGCCCTTACAAAAATACATCCCGTCAACACCTTAGCAAAAGACCTTTAGCATACAACTTTTATACCACTCACATATAATACCATGATGGTAGAGGCATAAATTATGGTGGGGGGCATAAATTATCTCGCCTATAATGTTTTAATTCCACTCTCTCTCTCTCTCTCTCTCTCTCTCTCTCTCTCTCTCTCTCTCCTCCATATACCGTGAACACAACACTAAACTCTTCCCTTTAAACAATTGAGTCTTAATCTTTCATTGATCTTGTGTGTACAGCCAGTGAGCTATTAACTCGGTGTTAATTTGCTCCCATTGTATTTTCGCTTTAAAATTGGCATTGGCATTGATATCGAATTCTTCCAGCAAAAAAAAACAATCTTTATTTTTTTAATGGAAGTTGGGTTTATTCGTTTTATTTATATATGTGTGTGTGTGTGTGTGTGTGTGTGTGTGTGTGTGTCCACTGTAGTTTCGGTGTTTTGGCGGTAATAAGTAATTTTCTTGTATTGATATCGGGTTTTTTTTGTAAAGTTGAATAAATTTACAGTGACGTACTATATGTTGGCAATGAGTGTAGATTTATTTCAGTAAAGAGTTAAGTACAGTGTCACGTAAACACATGATGTTATAGATTATTTCCCAAGAACTTAATTCAATTCGGTAATTCTCAACAGCTATACCTAACCTAACTTAATCTAACCTAACCTAACTTAACCCAACTTAGCCCTCATCATAAACAGGTATTCCCCAGGTACTTAACACAACGTAGAGAAGATTAATAACTGCGTGTAGCCTGATGAACGGTGTCGGGGAGGTATTAAATCCTTTAGGGCAAAAATTCACTTCAGAATACACAAAGGAGTCGCTCCCTCTCTTGCAATTAGGAAACCATTATCAAAATATATCGGACGGGAGGAAGAATTAAAGTACAACTGCAGAGAGTGGTGTAAATGGTGAGAATTTATGATTTAACTAAAGCATTGTAAATAGTGAAACAAAATTATTAAAAAAAATCATTTGAAATAAACCAAGAAGAAATTGCAAGATATATATATTTTAATAACATTGTGACTAAAAGCGTTGGGAATTCAAGTGATGCGTCAAAATTAGATCATTACATTAGATTAAACAAGAGACTGAGAATAAACTATTGAAATAAATTACAATAAGCAGGATGACTGAAGTATGAGAGTTAATGGAGGAATTGTATCATTATAGGGAAGATAAATCAGGAGTTAAGAGTTTATGATTAATTATTACTGGGATCGATTAACAGTGGTACACATTAGGATTGGGGCCCATTTAGACTTGGGGTCCATATAAACTAGGGGCCCATTTGGAGAGGTGGCCATTTAGACTAGGGGCCCATTTAGACTAGGGGCCCATTTAGACTAGGGGCCCATTTAGACTAGGGGACCTATTTAAACTAGGGGCCTATTTAGTCTAAGGGCCCATTTCACCAATCACTCTATAGACATGTATTAAATAACTCATAATACCTCAACATCACATTAACTTATCTTCCTTTAAATATCACATAACACTAAAGACAATATACAACTAACACATTCTCTTCATTTATTTCTATTCACATTCCGTCTTTCCTTCAGTATTTCTCTAAATTTCCTCACCTTTATTCTCATCTTTCCACCTGTATAATTGAATATATAATCACTCTAATCGCTTACGAAACAGCAAAGACTAAAAAAAAATCACAACGAGACCAAGATATTATATACAAGTGTAAGCTAAATGCATTATAGACTTATTTTTAACACGTAATGTAATCGCTGCAATACACACCATCTTAACTTGGCATTCGACTTTCATGCTCATTACCTGATATCATAATTAATGCAAACAGGAAGGTAATTATCTGTTTAAATTATACTCTGCTTTTAATTCTTGGTGCCGGGGCTGAGTCATTAAAGCCGCCCTGAAGTAAGATGTTGTAATCTTCCCCAGCCACTCAGGTGTGTTAAGCTACTTGTAATTAGTTTATATTTTGTTTATCTATTTGTATCTTGGGTTAATTTAATTGTTTATATCCAAATTTACTATCGTTAAAATCGACTTAATTTTTGGGGGTGTATTATTGATAAGTTTATCTTATTGTAATTTTATTAATTTTATGATTTGTTATATCTTAATTTGTCTTATTGTTAAAATTGTTACAATCGCAATATTTCTATTTATCTTTTCTTTCTTTATCTATAATCTCCCTTACTTACTTTATCCTTCTCTTTTTTCCTCTCGCCTCTTTTTTTTATACGTCCTTCACCCTTCCGTTTACTCTCTCTATTTCTCTCTCCAATGCCTTCCTACACGTCGCCCGTTAACGATAAAAATCCATGTAAATCGTTTATATACTTTTATTTATTTTTTTTACACAAACTTTCTAAAATAAAAATCACAAAGGGAGAGGAACATGTAAGGGGTAGGGTCTCAGATTTCCCTCGGGAGTGTTACATTGTTGATTTTTTTCCTGTGGCTAAAATTTACTTAATACCATGCCACTGTTTGGTGAGGTTAGGTTGGGTTTGGTTAGGGTAGGTTTGGTTAGGTTAGGTTAGGTTAAGTTAGGTTAGGGAAAGAAAGATATTTTCCTCAAGGGATCATTGACTTAGCAGCCTTTAGTAGGTCGCAAGAGGTGTAGGCGGAGTGCAAATTCACCTGTTTTACTTTAATGGTTTTGTGTGTGTGTGTGTGTGTGTACGTGTGTGTGTGTGTGTGTGTGTATGTGTGTGTGTGTGTGTGTGTGTGTGTGTGTGTGTGTAAAGTGCCACCCCTGGTTAGTTGTGCTTTCGGTGACCTTCTCCCCGAGGTAGAAAATAAGCATCGTTCAGGGATAATTAGGATAATTTTTCTCTAAACTATGAGAAGATATTTTTCTCTCCTACCAACCAATTTTTGTATCTAATTTACATATTTTTGATCATTATTATCCTATACTATAACTTATAGGCCTAGTTGCTGTGTTAAGACTTAAAATCAAAATTGAAAGACCCCATTGAGCCTCTCAGGTAATGGACCAGAGACCAGTACTTAGCAGATCGCTGTGCTAAGGCGCTGGAAATAGTTACTGGATCCCCTGGAATCTCTCGTGGTTACAGTCAGTCTGAAGCCCATTTCCAGCAGGAACTCCCTTACCTTAAGTAGTTTTCTGTCTTTGTATTATTCTAGCTGCTGAAATATACAGTGTGTGTGTGTGTGTGTGTGTGTACATGTGTAAACAGGAACACATGTAGATAAAAATATAACACTTTACATTTATATATCACCCGTAAATCCCGCTATATAGATAACGGCCAATTGTTGTGAGGAACAGCGCGAGTTGATGACAATGGCGGCCATAAAACTTGAGTTAGTGAGGTGGCTCCCCGGTAACACCACAACTAAAACAGAGAGAAAAATATCCGAATAAATGCAAATGTGGTGAGAAACAACAAAAATATAACAAATAAAAGAAAAAGGGAAACCTGTGTAACAATAAATATAAGACAAATTTTATGTTCTTTAAAAATATATATAGAGAGAGAGAAAGAAACGACCAATAAATACACTAATAAAAGATATATAAATTCGTACGACAAAGAGGAACACGCGATAGAAGGAAGACGAACAGAAGAATATCGTCAACAATAAAAGATACCGCAAGAAAATACATAGACAGTTAGTTATT